>NC_081181.1:164546377-164641974 GCF_029867415.1 Vicia villosa
TGTCTATCACCATTTATGTAAGTGGGTTAGCTACCAAAACACTTGATCAAGTTTCAGTCGTCGTATTCTTCAGTGGATTTAGATCCTTATCGTTTTTTCATATTTCTAGAAAAATCGATTTTTTCAAAAAAAAAACTCGATTTTCCATTTGTCGAAAAACTCATTTTTTCATATTTATGAAAATAGATATTTTTTCATGTTTCCCAAAACTCGATATTTTTTTCTATTTTCGAAAAACTCGATTTTTCCGTGTTTCAAAAAGCTAGATTTTTCATTTTTTTGAAAAAACTTGTTTTTTCATATTTCCAAAAAACTCGACTTTTCCTGTTTCCGATTACTCAATTTTTTCGTATTTCTGAAAAACCCATTTTTTTTTAATTCTGAAAAACATGATTTTTTGATTTATATAAAAAAATTAATTTTTTCATGTTTCTGAATACTCGATTTTTTGTTTTTCAAAAAAACTCAATCTTTTCTTATTTTTGAAAAACTCGTTTTTTAGTTTATCTGAAAAACTCGATATTTTGTTTTTCCGAAAAACTCGTTTATTTGTTTTCCAAAAACTCAAATATTTTGAATTTGCGAAAATCATTTTTTATTATTTATTTTAAAATTAATTTTTATAGATTTAAAGTATAAAGTAAAAATAATCAATTGGATCATCTAAATGTGATGGATTGGATTCATCGAGGTATATAAATGGATGAATTTAATCCAATCTTTTAACTAATTTTTTATGAAATGGATGAATTTACTTGATTTTTAGGTGGATTGATTGGATGGATTTTGCCTAAATAAATTAAATTGTCACCCCTAGTGGTAACAGAAACCAAGCTTAACAACAACAGCTTCCACATCAAAAACCTGAACACTACACCTTAACAACTCAACAGTTTTTGAACAATTTGGTTTCTCTAGCTTCTATGAATTTTGCTTTTTTAGGATCTTGTGTTGCCATGAAAAGTCAAACTCCATTTTATGTTTTTTTTAAAGATAATCATGATCATATTTGTTGGTGGATGATTTCTTTTAGTCATCCATTTTCTATTGCAATGTCTATCACCATTTATGTAAGTGGGTTAGCGACCAAAACACTTGATCAAGTTTCAGTCGTCGTATTCTTCAGTGGATTTAGATCCTTATCGTCTTTTCATATTTCTGGAAAAATCGATTTTTTCAAAAAAAAAAACTCGATTTTCCATTTGTCGAAAAACTCATTTTTTCATATTTATGAAAATAGATATTTTTTCTTGTTTCCAAAAACTCGGTATTTTTTCTATTTTTGAAAAATTCGATTTTTCCGTGTTTCAAAAAGCTAGATTTTTCTTTTTTTTGAAAAAACTTGTTTTTTCGTATTTCCAAAAAACTCGACTTTTCCTGTTTTCGATTACTCAATTTTTTTCGTATTTCTGAAAAACCTGTTTTTTTTTTAATTCTGAAAAACTTGATTTTTTTATTTATATAAAAAACTCAATTTTTTCATGTTTTCGAATACTCGATTTTTTGTTTTTCAAAAAAACTCAATCTTTTCTTTTTTTTGAAAAACTCGTTTTTTAGTTTATCTGAAAAACTCGATATTTTGTTTTTCCAAAAAACTCGTTTATTTGTTTTCCAAAAACTCAAATATTTTGTAGTTGCGAAAATCGTTTTTTTATTATTTATTTTAAAATTAATTTTTATGGATTTAAAGTATAAAGAAAAAATAATCAATTGGATCATCTAAATGTGATGGATTGAATTCATCGAGGTGTATAAATGGATGAATTTAATCCAATCTTTTAACTTATTTTTTATGAAATGGATGAATTTACTGGATTTTTAGGTGGATTGATTGGATGGATTTTGCCTAAAGAAATTAAATTGTTACCCCTAGTGGTAACAGAAACCAAGCTTAACAACAACAACTTCCACATCAAAAACCTGAACACTACACCTTAAGAACTCAACAGTTTTTGAACAATTTGGTTTCTCTAGCTTCTATGAATTTTGCTTTTTTAGGATCTTGTGTTGCCATGAAAAGTCAAACTCCGTTTTATGTTTTTTTTAAAGATAATCATGATCATATTTGTTGGTGGATGATTTCTTTTAGTCATCCATTTTCTATTGCAATGTCTATCACCATTTATGTAAGTGGGTTAGCTACCAAAACACTTGATCAAGTTTCAGTCGTCGTATTCTTCAGTGGATTTAGATCCTTATCGTTTTTTCATATTTCTAGAAAAATCGATTTTTTCAAAAAAAAAACTCGATTTTCCATTTGTCGAAAAACTCATTTTTTCATATTTATGAAAATAGATATTTTTTCATGTTTCCCAAAACTCGATATTTTTTTCTATTTTCGAAAAACTCGATTTTTCCGTGTTTCAAAAAGCTAGATTTTTCATTTTTTTGAAAAAACTTGTTTTTTCATATTTCCAAAAAACTCGACTTTTCCTGTTTCCGATTACTCAATTTTTTCGTATTTCTGAAAAACCCATTTTTTTTTAAATTCTGAAAAACATGATTTTTTGATTTATATAAAAAAATTAATTTTTTCATGTTTCTGAATACTCGATTTTTTGTTTTTCAAAAAAACTCAATCTTTTCTTATTTTTGAAAAACTCGTTTTTTAGTTTATCTGAAAAACTCGATATTTTGTTTTTCCGAAAAACTCGTTTATTTGTTTTCCAAAAACTCAAATATTTTGAATTTGCGAAAATCATTTTTTATTATTTATTTTAAAATTAATTTTTATAGATTTAAAGTATAAAGTAAAAATAATCAATTGGATCATCTAAATGTGATGGATTGGATTCATCGAGGTATATAAATGGATGAATTTAATCCAATCTTTTAACTAATTTTTTATGAAATGGATGAATTTACTTGATTTTTAGGTGGATTGATTGGATGGATTTTGCCTAAATAAATTAAATTGTCACCCCTAGTGGTAACAGAAACCAAGCTTAACAACAACAGCTTCCACATCAAAAACCTGAACACTACACCTTAACAACTCAACAGTTTTTGAACAATTTGGTTTCTCTAGCTTCTATGAATTTTGCTTTTTTAGGATCTTGTGTTGCCATGAAAAGTCAAACTCCATTTTATGTTTTTTTTAAAGATAATCATGATCATATTTGTTGGTGGATGATTTCTTTTAGTCATCCATTTTCTATTGCAATGTCTATCACCATTTATGTAAGTGGGTTAGCGACCAAAACACTTGATCAAGTTTCAGTCGTCGTATTCTTCAGTGGATTTAGATCCTTATCGTCTTTTCATATTTCTGGAAAAATCGATTTTTTCAAAAAAAAAAACTCGATTTTCCATTTGTCGAAAAACTCATTTTTTCATATTTATGAAAATAGATATTTTTTCTTGTTTCCAAAAACTCGGTATTTTTTCTATTTTTGAAAAATTCGATTTTTCCGTGTTTCAAAAAGCTAGATTTTTCTTTTTTTTGAAAAAACTTGTTTTTTCGTATTTCCAAAAAACTCGACTTTTCCTGTTTTCGATTACTCAATTTTTTTCGTATTTCTGAAAAACCTGTTTTTTTTTTAATTCTGAAAAACTTGATTTTTTTATTTATATAAAAAACTCAATTTTTTCATGTTTTCGAATACTCGATTTTTTGTTTTTCAAAAAAACTCAATCTTTTCTTTTTTTTGAAAAACTCGTTTTTTAGTTTATCTGAAAAACTCGATATTTTGTTTTTCCAAAAAACTCGTTTATTTGTTTTCCAAAAACTCAAATATTTTGTAGTTGCGAAAATCGTTTTTTTATTATTTATTTTAAAATTAATTTTTATGGATTTAAAGTATAAAGAAAAAATAATCAATTGGATCATCTAAATGTGATGGATTGAATTCATCGAGGTGTATAAATGGATGAATTTAATCCAATCTTTTAACTTATTTTTTATGAAATGGATGAATTTACTGGATTTTTAGGTGGATTGATTGGATGGATTTTGCCTAAAGAAATTAAATTGTTACCCCTAGTGGTAACAGAAACCAAGCTTAACAACAACAACTTCCACATCAAAAACCTGAACACTACACCTTAAGAACTCAACAGTTTTTGAACAATTTGGTTTCTCTAGCTTCTATGAATTTTGCTTTTTTAGGATCTTGTGTTGCCATGAAAAGTCAAACTCCGTTTTATGTTTTTTTTAAAGATAATCATGATCATATTTGTTGGTGGATGATTTCTTTTAGTCATCCATTTTCTATTGCAATGTCTATCACCATTTATGTAAGTGGGTTAGCTACCAAAACACTTGATCAAGTTTCAGTCGTCGTATTCTTCAGTGGATTTAGATCCTTATCGTTTTTTCATATTTCTAGAAAAATCGATTTTTTCAAAAAAAAAACTCGATTTTCCATTTGTCGAAAAACTCATTTTTTCATATTTATGAAAATAGATATTTTTTCATGTTTCCCAAAACTCGATATTTTTTTCTATTTTCGAAAAACTCGATTTTTCCGTGTTTCAAAAAGCTAGATTTTTCATTTTTTTGAAAAAACTTGTTTTTTCATATTTCCAAAAAACTCGACTTTTCCTGTTTCCGATTACTCAATTTTTTCGTATTTCTGAAAAACCCATTTTTTTTAAATTCTGAAAAACATGATTTTTTGATTTATATAAAAAAATTAATTTTTTCATGTTTCTGAATACTCGATTTTTTGTTTTTCAAAAAAACTCAATCTTTTCTTATTTTTGAAAAACTCGTTTTTTAGTTTATCTGAAAAACTCGATATTTTGTTTTTCCGAAAAACTCGTTTATTTGTTTTCCAAAAACTCAAATATTTTGAATTTGCGAAAATCATTTATTATTATTTATTTTAAAATTAATTTTTATAGATTTAAAGTATAAAGTAAAAATAATCAATTGGATCATCTAAATGTGATGGATTGGATTCATCGAGGTATATAAATGGATGAATTTAATCCAATCTTTTAACTAATTTTTTATGAAATGGATGAATTTACTTGATTTTTAGGTGGATTGATTGGATGGATTTTGCCTAAATAAATTAAATTGTCACCCCTAGTGGTAAAAGAAACCAAGCTTAACAACAATAGCTTCCACATCAAAAACCTGAACACTACACCTTAACAACTCAACAGTTTTTGAACAATTTGGTTTCTCTAGCTTCTATGAATTTTGCTTTTTTAGGATCTTGTGTTGCCATGAAAAGTCAAACTCCATTTTATGTTTTTTTTAAAGATAATCATGATCATATTTGTTGGTGGATGATTTCTTTTAGTCATCCATTTTCTATTGCAATGTCTATCACCATTTATGTAAGTGGGTTAGCGACCAAAACACTTGATCAAGTTTCAGTCGTCGTATTCTTCAGTGGATTTAGATCCTTATCGTCTTTTCATATTTCTGGAAAAATCGATTTTTTCAAAAAAAAAAACTCGATTTTCCATTTGTCGAAAAACTCATTTTTTCATATTTATGAAAATAGATATTTTTTCTTGTTTCCAAAAACTCGGTATTTTTTCTATTTTTGAAAAATTCGATTTTTCCGTGTTTCAAAAAGCTAGATTTTTCTTTTTTTTGAAAAAACTTGTTTTTTCGTATTTCCAAAAAACTCGACTTTTCCTGTTTTCGATTACTCAATTTTTTTCGTATTTCTGAAAAACCTGTTTTTTTTTTTAATTCTGAAAAACTTGATTTTTTTATTTATATAAAAAACTCAATTTTTTCATGTTTTCGAATACTCGATTTTTTGTTTTTCAAAAAAACTCAATCTTTTCTTTTTTTTGAAAAACTCGTTTTTTAGTTTATCTGAAAAACTCGATATTTTGTTTTTCCAAAAAACTCGTTTATTTGTTTTCCAAAAACTCAAATATTTTGTAGTTGCGAAAATCGTTTTTTTATTATTTATTTTAAAATTAATTTTTATGGATTTAAAGTATAAAGAAAAAATAATCAATTGGATCATCTAAATGTGATGGATTGAATTCATCGAGGTGTATAAATGGATGAATTTAATCCAATCTTTTAACTTATTTTTTATGAAATGGATGAATTTACTGGATTTTTAGGTGGATTGATTGGATGGATTTTGCCTAAAGAAATTAAATTGTTACCCCTAGTGGTAACAGAAACCAAGCTTAACAACAACAACTTCCACATCAAAAACCTGAACACTACACCTTAAGAACTCAACAGTTTTTGAACAATTTGGTTTCTCTAGCTTCTATGAATTTTGCTTTTTTAGGATCTTGTGTTGCCATGAAAAGTCAAACTCCGTTTTATGTTTTTTTTAAAGATAATCATGATCATATTTGTTGGTGGATGATTTCTTTTAGTCATCCATTTTCTATTGCAATGTCTATCACCATTTATGTAAGTGGGTTAGCTACCAAAACACTTGATCAAGTTTCAGTCGTCGTATTCTTCAGTGGATTTAGATCCTTATCGTTTTTTCATATTTCTAGAAAAATCGATTTTTTCAAAAAAAAAACTCGATTTTCCATTTGTCGAAAAACTCATTTTTTCATATTTATGAAAATAGATATTTTTTCATGTTTCCCAAAACTCGATATTTTTTTCTATTTTCGAAAAACTCGATTTTTCCGTGTTTCAAAAAGCTAGATTTTTCATTTTTTTGAAAAAACTTGTTTTTTCATATTTCCAAAAAACTCGACTTTTCCTGTTTCCGATTACTCAATTTTTTCGTATTTCTGAAAAACCCATTTTTTTTAAATTCTGAAAAACATGATTTTTTGATTTATGTAAAAAAATTAATTTTTTCATGTTTCTGAATACTCGATTTTTTGTTTTTCAAAAAAACTCAATCTTTTCTTATTTTTGAAAAACTCGTTTTTTAGTTTATCTGAAAAACTCGATATTTTGTTTTTCCGAAAAACTCGTTTATTTGTTTTCCAAAAACTCAAATATTTTGAATTTGCGAAAATCATTTATTATTATTTATTTTAAAATTAATTTTTATAGATTTAAAGTATAAAGTAAAAATAATCAATTGGATCATCTAAATGTGATGGATTGGATTCATCGAGGTATATAAATGGATGAATTTAATCCAATCTTTTAACTAATTTTTTATGAAATGGATGAATTTACTTGATTTTTAGGTGGATTGATTGGATGGATTTTGCCTAAATAAATTAAATTGTCACCCCTAGTGGTAAAAGAAACCAAGCTTAACAACAATAGCTTCCACATCAAAAACCTGAACACTACACCTTAACAACTCAACAGTTTTTGAACAATTTGGTTTCTCTAGCTTCTATGAATTTTGCTTTTTTAGGATCTTGTGTTGCCATGAAAAGTCAAACTCCATTTTATGTTTTTTTTAAAGATAATCATGATCATATTTGTTGGTGGATGATTTCTTTTAGTCATCCATTTTCTATTGCAATGTCTATCACCATTTATGTAAGTGGGTTAGCTACCAAAACACTTGATCAAGTTTCAGTCGTCGTATTCTTCAGTGGATTTAGATCCTTATCGTCTTTTCATATTTCTGGAAAAATCGATTTTTTCAAAAAAAAAAACTCGATTTTCCATTTGTCGAAAAACTCATTTTTTCATATTTATGAAAATAGATATTTTTTCTTGTTTCCAAAAACTCGGTATTTTTTCTATTTTTGAAAAATTCGATTTTTCCGTGTTTCAAAAAGCTAGATTTTTCTTTTTTTTGAAAAAACTTGTTTTTTCGTATTTCCAAAAAACTCGACTTTTCCTGTTTTCGATTACTCAATTTTTTTCGTATTTCTGAAAAACCTGTTTTTTTTTTTAATTCTGAAAAACTTGATTTTTTTATTTATATAAAAAACTCAATTTTTTCATGTTTTCGAATACTCGATTTTTTGTTTTTCAAAAAAACTCAATCTTTTCTTTTTTTTGAAAAACTCGTTTTTTAGTTTATCTGAAAAACTCGATATTTTGTTTTTCCAAAAAACTCGTTTATTTGTTTTCCAAAAACTCAAATATTTTGTAGTTGCGAAAATCGTTTTTTTATTATTTATTTTAAAATTAATTTTTATGGATTTAAAGTATAAAGAAAAAATAATCAATTGGATCATCTAAATGTGATGGATTGAATTCATCGAGGTGTATAAATGGATGAATTTAATCCAATCTTTTAACTTATTTTTTATGAAATGGATGAATTTACTGGATTTTTAGGTGGATTGATTGGATGGATTTTGCCTAAAGAAATTAAATTGTTACCCCTAGTGGTAACAGAAACCAAGCTTAACAACAACAACTTCCACATCAAAAACCTGAACACTACACCTTAAGAACTCAACAGTTTTTGAACAATTTGGTTTCTCTAGCTTCTATGAATTTTGCTTTTTTAGGATCTTGTGTTGCCATGAAAAGTCAAACTCCGTTTTATGTTTTTTTTAAAGATAATCATGATCATATTTGTTGGTGGATGATTTCTTTTAGTCATCCATTTTCTATTGCAATGTCTATCACCATTTATGTAAGTGGGTTAGCTACCAAAACACTTGATCAAGTTTCAGTCGTCGTATTCTTCAGTGGATTTAGATCCTTATCGTTTTTTCATATTTCTAGAAAAATCGATTTTTTCAAAAAAAAAACTCGATTTTCCATTTGTCGAAAAACTCATTTTTTCATATTTATGAAAATAGATATTTTTTCATGTTTCCCAAAACTCGATATTTTTTTTCTATTTTCGAAAAACTCGATTTTTCCGTGTTTCAAAAAGCTAGATTTTTCATTTTTTTGAAAAAACTTGTTTTTTCATATTTCCAAAAAACTCGACTTTTCCTGTTTCCGATTACTCAATTTTTTCGTATTTCTGAAAAACCCATTTTTTTTTAAATTCTGAAAAACATGATTTTTTGATTTATATAAAAAAATTAATTTTTTCATGTTTCTGAATACTCGATTTTTTGTTTTTCAAAAAAACTCAATCTTTTCTTATTTTTGAAAAACTCGTTTTTTAGTTTATCTGAAAAACTCGATATTTTGTTTTTCCGAAAAACTCGTTTATTTGTTTTCCAAAAACTCAAATATTTTGAATTTGCGAAAATCATTTATTATTATTTATTTTAAAATTAATTTTTATAGATTTAAAGTATAAAGTAAAAATAATCAATTGGATCATCTAAATGTGATGGATTGGATTCATCGAGGTATATAAATGGATGAATTTAATCCAATCTTTTAACTAATTTTTTATGAAATGGATGAATTTACTTGATTTTTAGGTGGATTGATTGGATGGATTTTGCCTAAATAAATTAAATTGTCACCCCTAGTGGTAAAAGAAACCAAGCTTAACAACAACAGCTTCCACATCAAAAACCTGAACACTACACCTTAACAACTCAACAGTTTTTGAACAATTTGGTTTCTCTAGCTTCTATGAATTTTGCTTTTTTAGGATCTTGTGTTGCCATGAAAAGTCAAACTCCATTTTATGTTTTTTTTAAAGATAATCATGATCATATTTGTTGGTGGATGATTTCTTTTAGTCATCCATTTTCTATTGCAATGTCTATCACCATTTATGTAAGTGGGTTAGCTACCAAAACACTTGATCAAGTTTCAGTCGTCGTATTCTTCAGTGGATTTAGATCCTTATCGTTTTTTCATATTTCTAGAAAAATCGATTTTTTCAAAAAAAAAAACTCGATTTTCCATTTGTCGAAAAACTCATTTTTTCATATTTATGAAAATAGATATTTTTTCTTGTTTCCAAAAACTCGGTATTTTTTCTATTTTTGAAAAATTCGATTTTTCCGTGTTTCAAAAAGCTAGATTTTTCTTTTTTTTGAAAAAACTTGTTTTTTCGTATTTCCAAAAAACTCGACTTTTCCTGTTTTCGATTACTCAATTTTTTTCGTATTTCTGAAAAACCTGTTTTTTTTTTTAATTCTGAAAAACTTGATTTTTTTATTTATATAAAAAACTCAATTTTTTCATGTTTTCGAATACTCGATTTTTTGTTTTTCAAAAAAACTCAATCTTTTCTTTTTTTTGAAAAACTCGTTTTTTAGTTTATCTGAAAAACTCGATATTTTGTTTTTCCAAAAAACTCGTTTATTTGTTTTCCAAAAACTCAAATATTTTGTAGTTGCGAAAATCGTTTTTTTATTATTTATTTTAAAATTAATTTTTATGGATTTAAAGTATAAAGAAAAAATAATCAATTGGATCATCTAAATGTGATGGATTGAATTCATCGAGGTGTATAAATGGATGAATTTAATCCAATCTTTTAACTTATTTTTTATGAAATGGATGAATTTACTGGATTTTTAGGTGGATTGATTGGATGGATTTTGCCTAAAGAAATTAAATTGTTACCCCTAGTGGTAACAGAAACCAAGCTTAACAACAACAACTTCCACATCAAAAACCTGAACACTACACCTTAAGAACTCAACAGTTTTTGAACAATTTGGTTTCTCTAGCTTCTATGAATTTTGCTTTTTTAGGATCTTGTGTTGCCATGAAAAGTCAAACTCCGTTTTATGTTTTTTTTAAAGATAATCATGATCATATTTGTTGGTGGATGATTTCTTTTAGTCATCCATTTTCTATTGCAATGTCTATCACCATTTATGTAAGTGGGTTAGCTACCAAAACACTTGATCAAGTTTCAGTCGTCGTATTCTTCAGTGGATTTAGATCCTTATCGTTTTTTCATATTTCTAGAAAAATCGATTTTTTCAAAAAAAAAAACTCGATTTTCCATTTGTCGAAAAACTCATTTTTTCATATTTATGAAAATAGATATTTTTTCATGTTTCCCAAAACTCGATATTTTTTTTCTATTTTCGAAAAACTCGATTTTTCCGTGTTTCAAAAAGCTAGATTTTTCATTTTTTTGAAAAAACTTGTTTTTTCATATTTCCAAAAAACTCGACTTTTCCTGTTTCCGATTACTCAATTTTTTCGTATTTCTGAAAAACCCATTTTTTTTTTAAATTCTGAAAAACATGATTTTTTGATTTATATAAAAAAATTAATTTTTTCATGTTTCTGAATACTCGATTTTTTGTTTTTCAAAAAAACTCAATCTTTTCTTATTTTTGAAAAACTCGTTTTTTAGTTTATCTGAAAAACTCGATATTTTGTTTTTCCGAAAAACTCGTTTATTTGTTTTCCAAAAACTCAAATATTTTGAATTTGCGAAAATCATTTTTTATTATTTATTTTAAAATTAATTTTTATAGATTTAAAGTATAAAGTAAAAATAATCAATTGGATCATCTAAATGTGATGGATTGGATTCATCGAGGTATATAAATGGATGAATTTAATCCAATCTTTTAACTAATTTTTTATGAAATGGATGAATTTACTTGATTTTTAGGTGGATTGATTGGATGGATTTTGCCTAAATAAATTAAATTGTCACCCCTAGTGGTAACAGAAACCAAGCTTAACAACAACAGCTTCCACATCAAAAACCTGAACACTACACCTTAACAACTCAACAGTTTTTGAACAATTTGGTTTCTCTAGCTTCTATGAATTTTGCTTTTTTAGGATCTTGTGTTGCCATGAAAAGTCAAACTCCGTTTTATGTTTTTTTTAAAGATAATCATGATCATATTTGTTGGTGGATGATTTCTTTTAGTCATCCATTTTCTATTGCAATGTCTATCACCATTTATGTAAGTGGGTTAGCTACCAAAACACTTGATCAAGTTTCAGTCGTCGTATTCTTCAGTGGATTTAGATCCTTATCGTTTTTTCATATTTCTAGAAAAATCGATTTTTTCAAAAAAAAAAACTCGATTTTCCATTTGTCGAAAAACTCATTTTTTCATATTTATGAAAATAGATATTTTTTCATGTTTCCCAAAACTCGATATTTTTTTCTATTTTCGAAAAACTCGATTTTTCCGTGTTTCAAAAAGCTAGATTTTTCATTTTTTTGAAAAAACTTGTTTTTTCATATTTCCAAAAAACTCGACTTTTCCTGTTTCCGATTACTCAATTTTTTCGTATTTCTGAAAAACCCATTTTTTTTTTTAATTCTGAAAAACATGATTTTTTGATTTATATAAAAAACTAATTTTTTCATGTTTCTGAATACTCGATTTTTTGTTTTTCAAAAAAACTCAATCTTTTCTTATTTTTGAAAAACTCGTTTTTTAGTTTATCTGAAAAACTCGATATTTTGTTTTTCCAAAAAACTCGTTTATTTGTTTTCCAAAAACTCAAATATTTTGTAGTTGCGAAAATCGTTTTTTTATTATTTATTTTAAAATTAATTTTTATGGATTTAAAGTATAAAGAAAAAATAATCAATTGGATCATCTAAATGTGATGGATTGAATTCATCGAGGTGTATAAATGGATGAATTTAATCCAATCTTTTAACTTATTTTTTATGAAATGGATGAATTTACTGGATTTTTAGGTGGATTGATTGGATGGATTTTGCCTAAAGAAATTAAATTGTCACCCCTAGTGGTAACAGAAACCAAGCTTAACAACAACAACTTCCACATCAAAAACCTGAACACTACACCTTAAGAACTCAACAGTTTTTGAACAATTTGGTTTCTCTAGCTTCTATGAATTTTGCTTTTTTAGGATCTTGTGTTGCCATGAAAAGTCAAACTCCGTTTTATGTTTTTTTTAAAGATAATCATGATCATATTTGTTGGTGGATGATTTCTTTTAGTCATCCATTTTCTATTGCAATGTCTATCACCATTTATGTAAGTGGGTTAGCTACCAAAACACTTGATCAAGTTTCAGTCGTCGTATTCTTCAGTGGATTTAGATCCTTATCGTTTTTTCATATTTCTAGAAAAATCGATTTTTTCAAAAAAAAAAACTCGATTTTCCATTTGTCGAAAAACTCATTTTTTCATATTTATGAAAATAGATATTTTTTCATGTTTCCCAAAACTCGATATTTTTTTTCTATTTTCGAAAAACTCGATTTTTCCGTGTTTCAAAAAGCTAGATTTTTCATTTTTTTGAAAAAACTTGTTTTTTCATATTTCCAAAAAACTCGACTTTTCCTGTTTCCGATTACTCAATTTTTTCGTATTTCTGAAAAACCCATTTTTTTTTTTAAATTCTGAAAAACATGATTTTTTGATTTATATAAAAAAATTAATTTTTTCATGTTTCTGAATACTCGATTTTTTGTTTTTCAAAAAAACTCAATCTTTTCTTATTTTTGAAAAACTCGTTTTTTAGTTTATCTGAAAAACTCGATATTTTGTTTTTCCGAAAAACTCGTTTATTTGTTTTCCAAAAACTCAAATATTTTGAATTTGCGAAAATCATTTTTTATTATTTATTTTAAAATTAATTTTTATAGATTTAAAGTATAAAGTAAAAATAATCAATTGGATCATCTAAATGTGATGGATTGGATTCATCGAGGTATATAAATGGATGAATTTAATCCAATCTTTTAACTAATTTTTTATGAAATGGATGAATTTACTTGATTTTTAGGTGGATTGATTGGATGGATTTTGCCTAAATAAATTAAATTGTCACCCCTAGTGGTAACAGAAACCAAGCTTAACAACAACAGCTTCCACATCAAAAACCTGAACACTACACCTTAACAACTCAACAGTTTTTGAACAATTTGGTTTCTCTAGCTTCTATGAATTTTGCTTTTTTAGGATCTTGTGTTGCCATGAAAAGTCAAACTCCGTTTTATGTTTTTTTTAAAGATAATCATGATCATATTTGTTGGTGGATGATTTCTTTTAGTCATCCATTTTCTATTGCAATGTCTATCACCATTTATGTAAGTGGGTTAGCTACCAAAACACTTGATCAAGTTTCAGTCGTCGTATTCTTCAGTGGATTTAGATCCTTATCGTTTTTTCATATTTCTAGAAAAATCGATTTTTTCAAAAAAAAAAACTCGATTTTCCATTTGTCGAAAAACTCATTTTTTCATATTTATGAAAATAGATATTTTTTCATGTTTCCCAAAACTCGATATTTTTTTCTATTTTCGAAAAACTCGATTTTTCCGTGTTTCAAAAAGCTAGATTTTTCATTTTTTTGAAAAAACTTGTTTTTTCATATTTCCAAAAAACTCGACTTTTCCTGTTTCCGATTACTCAATTTTTTCGTATTTCTGAAAAACCCATTTTTTTTAAATTCTGAAAAACATGATTTTTTGATTTATGTAAAAAAATTAATTTTTTCATGTTTCTGAATACTCGATTTTTTGTTTTTCAAAAAAACTCAATCTTTTCTTATTTTTGAAAAACTCGTTTTTTAGTTTATCTGAAAAACTCGATATTTTGTTTTTCCGAAAAACTCGTTTATTTGTTTTCCAAAAACTCAAATATTTTGAATTTGCGAAAATCATTTTTTATTATTTATTTTAAAATTAATTTTTATAGATTTAAAGTATAAAGTAAAAATAATCAATTGGATCATCTAAATGTGATGGATTGGATTCATCGAGGTATATAAATGGATGAATTTAATCCAATCTTTTAACTAATTTTTTATGAAATGGATGAATTTACTTGATTTTTAGGTGGATTGATTGGATGGATTTTGCCTAAATAAATTAAATTGTCACCCCTAGTGGTAACAGAAACCAAGCTTAACAACAACAGCTTCCACATCAAAAACCTGAACACTACACCTTAACAACTCAACAGTTTTTGAACAATTTGGTTTCTCTAGCTTCTATGAATTTTGCTTTTTTAGGATCTTGTGTTGCCATGAAAAGTCAAACTCCATTTTATGTTTTTTTTAAAGATAATCATGATCATATTTGTTGGTGGATGATTTCTTTTAGTCATCCATTTTCTATTGCAATGTCTATCACCATTTATGTAAGTGGGTTAGCGACCAAAACACTTGATCAAGTTTCAGTCGTCGTATTCTTCAGTGGATTTAGATCCTTATCGTCTTTTCATATTTCTGGAAAAATCGATTTTTTCAAAAAAAAAAACTCGATTTTCCATTTGTCGAAAAACTCATTTTTTCATATTTATGAAAATAGATATTTTTTCTTGTTTCCAAAAACTCGGTATTTTTTCTATTTTTGAAAAATTCGATTTTTCCGTGTTTCAAAAAGCTAGATTTTTCTTTTTTTTGAAAAAACTTGTTTTTTCGTATTTCCAAAAAACTCGACTTTTCCTGTTTTCGATTACTCAATTTTTTTCGTATTTCTGAAAAACCTGTTTTTTTTTTTTAATTCTGAAAAACTTGATTTTTTTATTTATATAAAAAACTCAATTTTTTCATGTTTTCGAATACTCGATTTTTTGTTTTTCAAAAAAACTCAATCTTTTCTTTTTTTTGAAAAACTCGTTTTTTAGTTTATCTGAAAAACTCGATATTTTGTTTTTCCAAAAAACTCGTTTATTTGTTTTCCAAAAACTCAAATATTTTGTAGTTGCGAAAATCGTTTTTTTATTATTTATTTTAAAATTAATTTTTATGGATTTAAAGTATAAAGAAAAAATAATCAATTGGATCATCTAAATGTGATGGATTGAATTCATCGAGGTGTATAAATGGATGAATTTAATCCAATCTTTTAACTTATTTTTTATGAAATGGATGAATTTACTGGATTTTTAGGTGGATTGATTGGATGGATTTTGCCTAAAGAAATTAAATTGTTACCCCTAGTGGTAACAGAAACCAAGCTTAACAACAACAACTTCCACATCAAAAACCTGAACACTACACCTTAAGAACTCAACAGTTTTTGAACAATTTGGTTTCTCTAGCTTCTATGAATTTTGCTTTTTTAGGATCTTGTGTTGCCATGAAAAGTCAAACTCCGTTTTATGTTTTTTTTAAAGATAATCATGATCATATTTGTTGGTGGATGATTTCTTTTAGTCATCCATTTTCTATTGCAATGTCTATCACCATTTATGTAAGTGGGTTAGCTACCAAAACACTTGATCAAGTTTCAGTCGTCGTATTCTTCAGTGGATTTAGATCCTTATCGTTTTTTCATATTTCTAGAAAAATCGATTTTTTCAAAAAAAAAAACTCGATTTTCCATTTGTCGAAAAACTCATTTTTTCATATTTATGAAAATAGATATTTTTTCATGTTTCCCAAAACTCGATATTTTTTTCTATTTTCGAAAAACTCGATTTTTCCGTGTTTCAAAAAGCTAGATTTTTCATTTTTTTGAAAAAACTTGTTTTTTCATATTTCCAAAAAACTCGACTTTTCCTGTTTCCGATTACTCAATTTTTTCGTATTTCTGAAAAACCCATTTTTTTTAAATTCTGAAAAACATGATTTTTTGATTTATGTAAAAAAATTAATTTTTTCATGTTTCTGAATACTCGATTTTTTGTTTTTCAAAAAAACTCAATCTTTTCTTATTTTTGAAAAACTCGTTTTTTAGTTTATCTGAAAAACTCGATATTTTGTTTTTCCGAAAAACTCGTTTATTTGTTTTCCAAAAACTCAAATATTTTGAATTTGCGAAAATCATTTATTATTATTTATTTTAAAATTAATTTTTATAGATTTAAAGTATAAAGTAAAAATAATCAATTGGATCATCTAAATGTGATGGATTGGATTCATCGAGGTATATAAATGGATGAATTTAATCCAATCTTTTAACTAATTTTTTATGAAATGGATGAATTTACTTGATTTTTAGGTGGATTGATTGGATGGATTTTGCCTAAATAAATTAAATTGTCACCCCTAGTGGTAAAAGAAACCAAGCTTAACAACAATAGCTTCCACATCAAAAACCTGAACACTACACCTTAACAACTCAACAGTTTTTGAACAATTTGGTTTCTCTAGCTTCTATGAATTTTGCTTTTTTAGGATCTTGTGTTGCCATGAAAAGTCAAACTCCATTTTATGTTTTTTTTAAAGATAATCATGATCATATTTGTTGGTGGATGATTTCTTTTAGTCATCCATTTTCTATTGCAATGTCTATCACCATTTATGTAAGTGGGTTAGCTACCAAAACACTTGATCAAGTTTCAGTCGTCGTATTCTTCAGTGGATTTAGATCCTTATCGTCTTTTCATATTTCTGGAAAAATCGATTTTTTCAAAAAAAAAAAACTCGATTTTCCATTTGTCGAAAAACTCATTTTTTCATATTTATGAAAATAGATATTTTTTCTTGTTTCCAAAAACTCGGTATTTTTTCTATTTTTGAAAAATTCGATTTTTCCGTGTTTCAAAAAGCTAGATTTTTCTTTTTTTTGAAAAAACTTGTTTTTTCGTATTTCCAAAAAACTCGACTTTTCCTGTTTTCGATTACTCAATTTTTTTCGTATTTCTGAAAAACCTGTTTTTTTTTTAATTCTGAAAAACTTGATTTTTTTATTTATATAAAAAACTCAATTTTTTCATGTTTTCGAATACTCGATTTTTTGTTTTTCAAAAAAACTCAATCTTTTCTTTTTTTTGAAAAACTCGTTTTTTAGTTTATCTGAAAAACTCGATATTTTGTTTTTCCAAAAAACTCGTTTATTTGTTTTCCAAAAACTCAAATATTTTGTAGTTGCGAAAATCGTTTTTTTATTATTTATTTTAAAATTAATTTTTATGGATTTAAAGTATAAAGAAAAAATAATCAATTGGATCATCTAAATGTGATGGATTGAATTCATCGAGGTGTATAAATGGATGAATTTAATCCTGTAACACCCCACACATATTTATCTAGAATAATATGCATAAAGTATTATATATGGTTCATAAGACAACAAATACATAATGTTTTGCAGCGGAAAGTAGAAGTGTACGAATACAAGCCGAATGTATCATGGCCAAAATACAAGTACATCATGTAAGTACATATCCAAAATACATAAACTAGTAAGCACGATAAGAACTAGAAGAATATCCAAGCATCGCCAAGAGATCTAATCCGTCTTTCCCTTACCGCGATCTTGTCTCGAACCACCTGAAAAATATAATTGGAATGGGATGAGATTACTAAATCTCAGTGAGTCCGCCTATCCTATTAGTTCACTCGGATCTAAAGGGAACATACAATTAAACGGATCCGCCGTGGATCCGTGGTCTTACTCACGGCCAGGTACAAATACACAATAAGGGCAATATCATCAATGGAAGTTCCATGGCTAACCAATGAGATATTATTAAGCACGCAAACCACACACAAGTGTAAAGTTGCTAGTACAATCACGTCGCCATGATTGTACCAACCCACCGGAGAGGACCTACTGATATTGCCTATGTGGCATCACTAGGGGTGAATAAGCAAGTGATCTTACCGATATGGTATCACTATCTCACCGTACCAACATCCGATGTTTTCCCTCCAGAGGAAATGCCTTTTTCAGTACATGGTGAGTATACACCAGATCATTCCCACCAAGCACTAGCATTTCTTTAGGTAACACGATGAGTATACACCAGATCATTCCCATCGAGTACCCACATATATCATACCGATCAATGAGTATACACCAGATCATTCCCATTGAGAGCGGTGAATATGCCCGGCTATCCCTTTCCACCAATGAGTATACACCAGGTCATTCCCATTGGCGGCCATCCACGGAGTATACACCAGATCATTCCCGCGTGGAAGGGGACATAAAGATGACAATATATATGCAGCAATATAATACAGCCATCAAGAATAAAGGAGAAAATTCAGTCCAAAATACATATGCTTCACATGTTATCAATGTCGCACATAACAGAAGGTACGTCAGATATATCGAAAAATATCATTTTTACACCAAAGCTAATTTCCCTAGATAATACATCTGACTAGCTTTCTAACGGTATATGGTACGCGTCAATCGGACGTACGAGGTGGGAGATATGAATTTCCCAAGTTTCTGAATTTTTGCTTCTGCGCCCAGTGTAACCGGTTACACCAGGAACCGTAACCGGTTACGGCCACGCAAAAAGCCCAGATTCTCAGTTTTTCAACAGCGTAACCGGTTACACCAAAACCCGTAACCGGTTACACTGAACCAGAATCATTTTTCTGCATTTCCTGAACCTATATCAGTCCCAAAAAGTGCTTCTAAATTAATCCCCTACATTGCTAACCAATTTCCCACGAATTAAAGACATGCATCAGGTTCAGAAACATCAACCAACAAGGATATAAGCAGATATAACATGATCAATACCATTGATTCAAGATTGATCACACAATCCCTAAACCCCAAATAGATTCCCAACATGCAACCCATGGTTTCTATCTAAAGACTCACCTTAGAGAAGAATCAAAGGATGATGATGGAGATGCTGAAGCAAGATGATGATAGAAATAAGGATCGGAACAGAATCTGGTGCATGCAAGGAGGTGAGCTTGTACCAAGTTTGAGACCTTTTCTCCTCTTCCTCTCTTCCCACGTTCTCTTCTTCTTTCTTCACCAAAAACAAATTCTGGTTTTGCTTCAATAAGATTAGCAACATAAAAGCCAAACACACCTTAATTCTCATTTAAGTGGGAAATGTCCATAATACCCCCATTTTCACTAATTAACATGGTTTAAGTGATAAACCTATTAGTAAGAATGTGTATTATAATTATCTATTACTCATCTCAATTTAATTTAGAATTGGTAATTGGACAATTATAATACCGGGTATTACATTCTCCCCCCTTAAATAGAATTCGTCCTCAAATTCAAAGCAAGCTTACCAGAACAAGTGAGGATAGGATTCGCGCATCTCTGACTCAAGCTCCCACGTAGCTTCCTCAGGACGCGTCTCATCCCACATCACCTTCACGATGGGTATCTCCTTACTCCGTAGAGACTTGCTCGCACGCTCCAGGATACGGTAAGGTTGAGGATCATAGGAAAGATCTGGTTCTACTTCGACAGAATCCGGAAGAATAGGGTGAAAAGTATCGGGCACAAACTTCCGGAGTTGAGATACGTGGAATACGTCATGCAGCCCGGATAGTGAAGGTGGTAATGCCAACTGATAAGCCACTTCACCTACCCGACTCAAAATCTGATACGGTCCCACATATCTCGGACTGAGTTTATGCGTTTTGAACGGTCCTCCCAACCTCAATCTTGGAGTGACCTTCAAATACACATGATCACCCACTTCAAATTCCAAGGGTCTCCTCCGCTTGTCCGCATAGTTCTTTTGTCGGTCTTGGGCTTTCTTGAGATTATCTCGGATCATCTTAACTTTCTCGGTGGTTTCCTGTATAATCTCCGGTCCAAGAATACTCTTCTCCCCTACTTCGGCCCAACACAAAGGTGATCGACATTTTCTCCCGTATAGAGCTTCATAGGGAGCCATACCCAAACTAGCATGGTAACTGTTATTGTATGCGAATTCTATCAATGGCAAATGATCCTTCCAACTCCCACCTTCTTCCAGAATGCAAGCCCTCAACATATCCTCTATCGTCTGGATTGTCCTCTCCGTCTGCCCATCGGATTGAGGATGGTTAGACGTACTCATATCCAATCTAGTCCCCAATTCCTTATGAAACATCTTCCAAAATCTCAAAGTGAATTTTGGATCACGATCAGACACTATACTAGACGGCACGCCATGCAACCGTACAATCTCTGCTATGAAAAGCCTTGCGAGATGAATCACCTTGTGAGTGGTCTTTACGGGTAAGAAGTGAGCATACTTAGTCAATCTATCCACTATTACCCATACAGAATCATGCCCGCCTCGGGCACGAGGTAGACCCACAATGAAATCCATAGAGATAGAATCCCATTTCCACGTTGGTACCTCCAGTGGCTGCAACATTCCTCCTGGCCTCTGGTGCTCAATCTTAACTTGTTGACAAATGGGACATTGTGCTACATATTCTGCAATCTCCTTCTTCATACCTGGCCACCAAAAATCCTTTTTCAAGTCTTGATACATTTTGGTCGACCCAGGATGATTAGAAAACCTGCTCTTGTGTGCTTCATCCAAAATCAAACGCTTCAACTCTGAATCATTCGGTACACACATCCGTTGCTGAAATAAGATTACCCCATCAGGTGCTCTCACAAAATCAGGCATATCTCTGCTTGCTTGCAATTGCTCATCATACCCTTGGGATATTCGAATCCTCTCTCGCAACTCATTCTGAATGCTCAAATTACTGATCAACACACCATTGGGTGTCCATTCAAACTGAAGGTCAAGGTCTCTAAACTTTTCCAATAAGTCATGCTCCAACATCATCAACTCAGCGACCCGAAATTCCTTCCTACTTAACGCATCTGCCACTTTATTAGCCTTTCCTGGATGATACTTCAATTCAAAATCATAATCTTTGAGGTACTCCATCCATCTCCTTTGTCGCATATTCAACTCCTTTTGGTCAAAGAGATATCTCAAGCTTTTATGATCACTGAACATCTCAAAGTGAACGCCATATAGGTAATGTCGCCACACCTTGAGTGCAAAAACTATTGCAGCAAGCTCAAGATCATGGGTTGGGTAATTCTCTTCATGAGATCTCAACTGCCGAGAGGCATAAGCTACCACCTGGCCATCTTGCATCAGTACTCCACCTAAACCTTTCTTAGAAGCGTCACAGTACACCTCGTAGGATCGGTTTGGATCCGGAATCACTAACACGGGTGCAGTAGTCAACTTCTTCTTAAGTTTCTGGAAGCTTTGTTCACACTCGGAATCCCATTCAAAAGCAACCTCCTTTCGCGTAAGCTTTGTCAATGGTAAGGCTAACTTAGCAAACCCCATGATAAACCTCCGGTAATAACCTGCCAAACCTAAGAAGCTTCTAACTTCAGTCACACTCTTTGGCCTATCCCAATTCACCACTGCTTCTACTTTAGAAGGATCCACTGCTACGCCTCCTCCTGAGATGACGTGACCAAGAAAACTTACTTCGGATAGCCAAAACTCACACTTACTGAATTTGGCATACAACTGTTTCTCTCGAAGAGTAGATAACACAATCCACAAGTGTTCTTCATGCTCTTCAGGAGTACGAGAATACACAAGAATATCATCAATGAAGATCACTACAAACTGGTCCAGATATGGCTGAAAGATTCGATTCATGTAATCCATGAAAACTGCTGGAGCATTAGTCACACCAAAAGGCATAACTAAAAACTCGTAGTGACCATATCGAGTCCTGAATGCAGTCTTAGGTACATCTGAACTCTTCACTCGGATCTGATGATATCCTGACCTAAGATCAATCTTCGAGAACACACTGGCTCCTTTCAACTGATCTAGGAGGTCATCAATCCGTGGCAGAGGATACTTGTTCTTTATGGTGACTTTGTTCAGCTGACGATAATCAATGCACAAGCGCATACTTCCGTCTTTCTTCTTCACCAGAAGAACAGGAGCTCCCCATGGAGAAACACTGGGTTGGATGAAATGCTTAGCAAGAAGCTCTTCCAACTGACGCTTCAATTCTCTAAGTTCGATAGGAGACATCCTATAAGGGGTGATGGAAACTGGGGCTGTTCCAGGAACAAGATCGATTGAGAATTCCTTCCCTTTCTAGAGGAAGAGAAGTGATGTCCTCAGGAAATACATCAGGAAATTCACACACCACCGGAATCTCCGACAATTCAACTCTCACAGAAGGTTCTTTGGAAAGAACCAAAAGAAAGGATCTTTCTTGAGAAAAGAGATAATTAACCGTGCTGATTGTACCTTCTATCAACTTGGTAATTGCATCATTGGAAGGAGTCTCTTCAGCAGGAATGAATATGGCCTTCTCTTTGCAACCAATGTACACCGAGTTAAGAGACAACCAATCCATCCCTAGAATGACATCAAGCTTCTTGAGGGGTAAACAAATTAGATCAATTGGGTACTCGCGACCATTAAAAGAGACTGAACAATCGTATTCTTCAGTGGATTTAGATCCTTATCGTCTTTTCATATTTCTGGAAAAATCGATTTTTTCAAAAAAAAAAACTCGATTTTCCATTTGTCGAAAAACTCATTTTTTCATATTTATGAAAATAGATATTTTTTCTTGTTTCCAAAAACTCGGTATTTTTTCTATTTTTGAAAAATTCGATTTTTCCGTGTTTCAAAAAGCTAGATTTTTCTTTTTTTTGAAAAAACTTGTTTTTTCGTATTTCCAAAAAACTCGACTTTTCCTGTTTTCGATTACTCAATTTTTTTCGTATTTCTGAAAAACCTGTTTTTTTTTTAATTCTGAAAAACTTGATTTTTTTATTTATATAAAAAACTCAATTTTTTCATGTTTTCGAATACTCGATTTTTTGTTTTTCAAAAAAACTCAATCTTTTCTTTTTTTTGAAAAACTCGTTTTTTAGTTTATCTGAAAAACTCGATATTTTGTTTTTCCAAAAAACTCGTTTATTTGTTTTCCAAAAACTCAAATATTTTGTAGTTGCGAAAATCGTTTTTTTATTATTTATTTTAAAATTAATTTTTATGGATTTAAAGTATAAAGAAAAAATAATCAATTGGATCATCTAAATGTGATGGATTGAATTCATCGAGGTGTATAAATGGATGAATTTAATCCAATCTTTTAACTTATTTTTTATGAAATGGATGAATTTACTGGATTTTTAGGTGGATTGATTGGATGGATTTTGCCTAAAGAAATTAAATTGTTACCCCTAGTGGTAACAGAAACCAAGCTTAACAACAACAACTTCCACATCAAAAACCTGAACACTACACCTTAAGAACTCAACAGTTTTTGAACAATTTGGTTTCTCTAGCTTCTATGAATTTTGCTTTTTTAGGATCTTGTGTTGCCATGAAAAGTCAAACTCCGTTTTATGTTTTTTTTAAAGATAATCATGATCATATTTGTTGGTGGATGATTTCTTTTAGTCATCCATTTTCTATTGCAATGTCTATCACCATTTATGTAAGTGGGTTAGCTACCAAAACACTTGATCAAGTTTCAGTCGTCGTATTCTTCAGTGGATTTAGATCCTTATCGTTTTTTCATATTTCTAGAAAAATCGATTTTTTCAAAAAAAAAACTCGATTTTCCATTTGTCGAAAAACTCATTTTTTCATATTTATGAAAATAGATATTTTTTCATGTTTCCCAAAACTCGATATTTTTTTCTATTTTCGAAAAACTCGATTTTTCCGTGTTTCAAAAAGCTAGATTTTTCATTTTTTTGAAAAAACTTGTTTTTTCATATTTCCAAAAAACTCGACTTTTCCTGTTTCCGATTACTCAATTTTTTCGTATTTCTGAAAAACCCATTTTTTTTAAATTCTGAAAAACATGATTTTTTGATTTATGTAAAAAAATTAATTTTTTCATGTTTCTGAATACTCGATTTTTTGTTTTTCAAAAAAACTCAATCTTTTCTTATTTTTGAAAAACTCGTTTTTTAGTTTATCTGAAAAACTCGATATTTTGTTTTTCCGAAAAACTCGTTTATTTGTTTTCCAAAAACTCAAATATTTTGAATTTGCGAAAATCATTTATTATTATTTATTTTAAAATTAATTTTTATAGATTTAAAGTATAAAGTAAAAATAATCAATTGGATCATCTAAATGTGATGGATTAGATTCATCGAGGTATATAAATGGAGGAATTTAATCCAATCTTTTAACTAATTTTTTATGAAATGGATGAATTTACTTGATTTTTAGGTGGATTGATTGGATGGATTTTGCCTAAATAAATTAAATTGTCACCCCTAGTGGTAAAAGAAACCAAGCTTAACAACAATAGCTTCCACATCAAAAACCTGAACACTACACCTTAACAACTCAACAGTTTTTGAACAATTTGGTTTCTCTAGCTTCTATGAATTTTGCTTTTTTAGGATCTTGTGTTGCCATGAAAAGTCAAACTCCATTTTATGTTTTTTTTAAAGATAATCATGATCATATTTGTTGGTGGATGATTTCTTTTAGTCATCCATTTTCTATTGCAATGTCTATCACCATTTATGTAAGTGGGTTAGCTACCAAAACACTTGATCAAGTTTCAGTCGTCGTATTCTTCAGTGGATTTAGATCCTTATCGTCTTTTCATATTTCTGGAAAAATCGATTTTTTCAAAAAAAAAAAAACTCGATTTTCCATTTGTCGAAAAACTCATTTTTTCATATTTATGAAAATAGATATTTTTTCTTGTTTCCAAAAACTCGGTATTTTTTCTATTTTTGAAAAATTCGATTTTTCCGTGTTTCAAAAAGCTAGATTTTTCTTTTTTTTGAAAAAACTTGTTTTTTCGTATTTCCAAAAAACTCGACTTTTCCTGTTTTCGATTACTCAATTTTTTTCGTATTTCTGAAAAACCTGTTTTTTTTTTAATTCTGAAAAACTTGATTTTTTTTATTTATATAAAAAACTCAATTTTTTCATGTTTTCGAATACTCGATTTTTTGTTTTTCAAAAAAACTCAATCTTTTCTTTTTTTTGAAAAACTCGTTTTTTAGTTTATCTGAAAAACTCGATATTTTGTTTTTCCAAAAAACTCGTTTATTTGTTTTCCAAAAACTCAAATATTTTGTAGTTGCGAAAATCGTTTTTTTATTATTTATTTTAAAATTAATTTTTATGGATTTAAAGTATAAAGAAAAAATAATCAATTGGATCATCTAAATGTGATGGATTGAATTCATCGAGGTGTATAAATGGATGAATTTAATCCTGTAACACCCCACACATATTTATCTAGAATAATATGCATAAAGTATTATATATGGTTCATAAGACAACAAATACATAATGTTTTGCAGCGGAAAGTAGAAGTGTACGAATACAAGCCGAATGTATCATGGCCAAAATACAAGTACATCATGTAAGTACATATCCAAAATACATAAACTAGTAAGCACGATAAGAACTAGAAGAATATCCAAGCATCGCCAAGAGATCTAATCCGTCTTTCCCTTACCGCGATCTTGTCTCGAACCACCTGAAAAATATAATTGGAATGGGATGAGATTACTAAATCTCAGTGAGTCCGCCTATCCTATTAGTTCACTCGGATCTAAAGGGAACATACAATTAAACGGATCCGCCGTGGATCCGTGGTCTTACTCACGGCCAGGTACAAATACACAATAAGGGCAATATCATCAATGGAAGTTCCATGGCTAACCAATGAGATATTATTAAGCACGCAAACCACACACAAGTGTAAAGTTGCTAGTACAATCACGTCGCCATGATTGTACCAACCCACCGGAGAGGACCTACTGATATTGCCTATGTGGCATCACTAGGGGTGAATAAGCAAGTGATCTTACCGATATGGTATCACTATCTCACCGTACCAACATCCGATGTTTTCCCTCCAGAGGAAATGCCTTTTTCAGTACATGGTGAGTATACACCAGATCATTCCCACCAAGCACTAGCATTTCTTTAGGTAACACGATGAGTATACACCAGATCATTCCCATCGAGTACCCACATATATCATACCGATCAATGAGTATACACCAGATCATTCCCATTGAGAGCGGTGAATATGCCCGGCTATCCCTTTCCACCAATGAGTATACACCAGGTCATTCCCATTGGCGGCCATCCACGGAGTATACACCAGATCATTCCCGCGTGGAAGGGGGCATAAAGATGACAATATATATGCAGCAATATAATACAGCCATCAAGAATAAAGGAGAAAATTCAGTCCAAAATACATATGCTTCACATGTTATCAATGTCGCACATAACAGAAGGTACGTCAGATATATCGAAAAATATCATTTTTACACCAAAGCTAATTTCCCTAGATAATACATCTGACTAGCTTTCTAACGGTATATGGTACGCGTCAATCGGACGTACGAGGTGGGAGATATGAATTTCCCAAGTTTCTGAATTTTTGCTTCTGCGCCCAGTGTAACCGGTTACACCAGGAACCGTAACCGGTTACGGCCACGCAAAAAGCCCAGATTCTCAGTTTTTCAACAGCGTAACCGGTTACACCAAAACCCGTAACCGGTTACACTGAACCAGAATCATTTTTCTGCATTTCCTGAACCTATATCAGTCCCAAAAAGTGCTTCTAAATTAATCCCCTACATTGCTAACCAAATTCCCACGAATTAAAGACATGCATCAGGTTCAGAAACATCAACCAACAAGGATATAAGCAGATATAACATGATCAGTACCATTGATTCAAGATTGATCACACAATCCCTAAACCCCAAATAGATTCCCAACATGCAACCCATGGTTTCTATCTAAAGACTCACCTTAGAGAAGAATCAAAGGATGATGATGGAGATGCTGAAGCAAGATGATGATAGAAATAAGGATCGGAACAGAATCTGGTGCATGCAAGGAGGTGAGCTTGTACCAAGTTTGAGACCTTTTCTCCTCTTCCTCTCTTCCCACGTTCTCTTCTTCTTTCTTCACCAAAAACAAATTCTGGTTTTGCTTCAATAAGATTAGCAACATAAAAGCCAAACACACCTTAATTCTCATTTAAGTGGGAAATGTCCATAATACCCCCATTTTCACTAATTAACATGGTTTAAGTGATAAACCTATTAGTAAGAATGTGTATTATAATTATCTATTACTCATCTCAATTTAATTTAGAATTGGTAATTGGACAATTATAATACCGGGTATTACATTCTCCCCCCCTTAAATAGAATTCGTCCTCGAATTCAAAGCAAGCTTACCAGAACAAGTGAGGATAGGATTCGCGCATCTCTGACTCAAGCTCCCACGTAGCTTCCTCAGGACGCGTCTCATCCCACATCACCTTCACGATGGGTATCTCCTTACTCCGTAGAGACTTGCTCGCACGCTCCAGGATACGGTAAGGTTGAGGATCATAGGAAAGATCTGGTTCTACTTCGACAGAATCCGGAAGAATAGGGTGAAAAGTATCGGGCACAAACTTCCGGAGTTGAGATACGTGGAATACGTCATGCAGCCCGGATAGTGAAGGTGGTAATGCCAACTGATAAGCCACTTCACCTACCCGACTCAAAATCTGATACGGTCCCACATATCTCGGACTGAGTTTATGCGTTTTGAACGGTCCTCCCAACCTCAATCTTGGAGTGACCTTCAAATACACATGATCACCCACTTCAAATTCCAAGGGTCTCCTCCGCTTGTCCGCATAGTTCTTTTGTCGGTCTTGGGCTTTCTTGAGATTATCTCGGATCATCTTAACTTTCTCGGTGGTTTCCTGTATAATCTCCGGTCAAAGAATACTCTTCTCCCCTACTTCGGCCCAACACAAAGGTGATCGACATTTTCTCCCGTATAGAGCTTCATAGGGAGCCATACCCAAACTAGCATGGTAACTGTTATTGTATGCGAATTCTATCAATGGCAAATGATCCTTCCAACTCCCACCTTCTTCCAGAATGCAAGCCCTCAACATATCCTCTATCGTCTGGATTGTCCTCTCCGTCTGCCCATCGGATTGAGGATGGTTAGACGTACTCATATCCAATCTAGTCCCCAATTCCTTATGAAACATCTTCCAAAATCTCAAAGTGAATTTTGGATCACGATCAGACACTATACTAGACGGCACGCCATGCAACCGTACAATCTCTGCTATGAAAAGCCTTGCGAGATGAATCACCTTGTGAGTGGTCTTTACGGGTAAGAAGTGAGCATACTTAGTCAATCTATCCACTATTACCCATACAGAATCATGCCCGCCTCGGGCACGAGGTATACCCACAATGAAATCCATAGAGATAGAATCCCATTTCCACGTTGGTACCTCCAGTGGCTGCAACATTCCTCCTGGCCTCTGGTGCTCAATCTTAACTTGTTGACAAATGGGACATTGTGCTACATATTCTGCAATCTCCTTCTTCATACCTGGCCACCAAAAATCCTTTTTCAAGTCTTGATACATTTTGGTCGACCCAGGATGATTAGAAAACCTGCTCTTGTGTGCTTCATCCAAAATCAAACGCTTCAACTCTGAATCATTCGGTACACACATCCGTTGCTGAAATAAGATTACCCCATCAGGTGCTCTCACAAAATCAGGCATATCTCTGCTTGCTTGCAATTGCTCATCATACCCTTGGGATATTCGAATCCTCTCTCGCAACTCATTCTGAATGCTCAAATTACTGATCAACACACCATTGGGTGTCCATTCAAACTGAAGGTCAAGGTCTCTAAACTTTTCCAATAAGTCATGCTCCAACATCATCAACTCAGCGACCCGAAATTCCTTCCTACTTAACGCATCTGCCACTTTATTAGCCTTTCCTGGATGATACTTCAATTCAAAATCATAATCTTTGAGGTACTCCATCCATCTCCTTTGTCGCATATTCAACTCCTTTTGGTCAAAGAGATATCTCAAGCTTTTATGATCACTGAACATCTCAAAGTGAACGCCATATAGGTAATGTCGCCACACCTTGAGTGCAAAAGCTATTGCAGCAAGCTCAAGATCATGGGTTGGGTAATTCTCTTCATGAGATCTCAACTGCCGAGAGGCATAAGCTACCACCTGGCCATCTTGCATCAGTACTCCACCTAAACCTTTCTTAGAAGCGTCACAGTACACCTCGTAGGATCGGTTTGGATCCGGAATCACTAACACGGGTGCAGTAGTCAACTTCTTCTTAAGTTTCTGGAAGCTTTGTTCACACTCGGAATCCCATTCAAAAGCAACCTCCTTTCGCGTAAGCTTTGTCAATGGTAAGGCTAACTTAGCAAACCCCATGATAAACCTCCGGTAATAACCTGCCAAACCTAAGAAGCTTCTAACTTCAGTCACACTCTTTGGCCTATCCCAATTCACCACTGCTTCTACTTTAGAAGGATCCACTGCTACGCCTCCTCCTGAGATGACGTGACCAAGAAAACTTACTTCGGATAGCCAAAACTCACACTTACTGAATTTGGCATACAAATGTTTCTCTCGAAGAGTAGATAACACAATCCACAAGTGTTCTTCATGCTCTTCAGGAGTACGAGAATACACAAGAATATCATCAATGAAGATCACTACAAACTGGTCCAGATATGGCTGAAAGATTCGATTCATGTAATCCATGAAAACTGCTGGAGCATTAGTCACACCAAAAGGCATAACTAAAAACTCGTAGTGACCATATCGAGTCCTGAATGCAGTCTTAGGTACATCTGAACTCTTCACTCGGATCTGATGATATCCTGACCTAAGATCAATCTTCGAGAACACACTGGCTCCTTTCAACTGATCTAGGAGGTCATCAATCCGTGGCAGAGGATACTTGTTCTTTATGGTGACTTTGTTCAGCTGACGATAATCAATGCACAAGCGCATACTTCCGTCTTTCTTCTTCACCAGAAGAACAGGAGCTCCCCATGGAGAAACACTGGGTTGGATGAAATGCTTAGCAAGAAGCTCTTCCAACTGACGCTTCAATTCTCTAAGTTCGATAGGAGACATCCTATAAGGGGTGATGGAAACTGGGGCTGTTCCAGGAACAAGATCGATTGAGAATTCCGCTTCCCTTTCTGGAGGAAGAGAAGTGATGTCCTCAGGAAATACATCAGGAAATTCACACACCACCGGAATCTCCGACAATTCAACTCTCACAGAAGGTTCTTTGGAAAGAACCAAAAGAAAGGATCTTTCTTGAGAAAAGAGATAATTAACCGTGCTGATTGTACCTTCTATCAACTTGGTAATTGCATCATTGGAAGGAGTCTCTTCAGCAGGAATGAATATGGCCTTCTCTTTGCAACCAATGTACACCGAGTTAAGAGACAACCAATCCATCCCTAGAATGACATCAAGCTTCTTGAGGGGTAAACAAATTAGATCAATTGGGTACTCGCGACCATTAAAAGAGACTGAACAATCTTTACAAATTAGTCGAGCTTCCACGGTATCATTCGTTGCCGAAGAAATAATCATGGGTTCAGGTAACGGAATAACCCCCAAACCAAGTCGGTAGACGCACTCGTTGGAGATAAAAGAATGAGTGGCTCCACAATCAACTAAAACACATAATGGTTGATTGTTAACATAACACGTACCCGCAATGAGATTGTTGTTTCCCTTGGCCTTCCTCGAATCCAAAGTGTAAACACGACCTGCAGTCTTCTCAGGAATCCTCCTTTGTGGACAGTGTGGAGCTATGTGGCCCTGCTCGCCACATCTAAAACAAGTCACGGAACCAAGCTGGCAATCTCCGGTATGCTTCCTTCCACACTTACGACAATGAGGCGGTTGAGCCGATTGTTCACCATAAGCCTGCTTCTTCTTTGGTGGAGGGTTACGGGGCCTCAAATGTTGAGTAGACCTTCCTTGCTCTCTGAAATTAGTCCTGTTCTGGTTCCTCTCTTCTTGAACCCTTTTCAAACTGTTTTCAGCAACATAGCATTGTCTTAGACATTCAGCATAAGTAGTGAACTCTCTTTGGGAAACACTATGAGCAATGTCGGCCCTCAAACCCATCATGAACTGATCAATCTTCCATAGTTCATCTGGAGCATAAACAGCCTGTCTGGAATAGTCTGCCAAGTCCTCGAACTTCTCTGCATATTCTGAAACAGTCATGTCACCTTGCTTGAAGTTCTGAAATTCTCTCTCCTTTTGGGTCCTCACGCTATTAGGGAAGTACTTCTCCAAGAATGCCACTTTGAAGTGCTGCCAATCCTTAGGAATCCCTTGGGTGGTGAAATAAGTGGATGCAGTGTTCCACCACCTAAGAGCTGGTCCCTTCATCTTCTGAGTAGCAAAGATCACCTTCTCTTCTTCAGTACACTGAATAGCTTGAAACACCCTCTCCATTCCAGCTAACCAGTCATGAGCCAAGAGTGAATCAAGTCCGCCAACAAACTCTGGAGGATCTATCCTGAAGAAGGCACGAAAATCAGGTCCAGCTGCAGCTTGAGGAACGGGAGCTTGAGTAGGAGGTTGTTGCCCCTGCATGCCTTGCATCATTTGAGCCATCATCTGGTTCTGCTGCATCATCTGCTGCCAAGGCACGCCTGCACCTCCGGCTTCTTGCTCGGGCTCCACATGCCTAGTTCTGGGCCTTCTGGGACCTCTGCGTTGCTCAGCCATCTCCCTGTCTGTCCTACGCATGGAATCAAGTTGATCAGGCTCAATACCACAAATAAGACATAAGGAATCCTACTGATTATACACATATGAGGCAGAATTGTACTGCATTACGATGTGTCTTAGCAAAGTCGAGGATCGACCTGCTCTGATACCAACTGTAACACCCCACACATATTTATCTAGAATAATATGCATAAAGTATTATATATGGTTCATAAGACAACAAATACATAATGTTTTGCAGCGGAAAGTAGAAGTGTACGAATACAAGCCGAATGTATCATGGCCAAAATACAAGTACATCATGTAAGTACATATCCAAAATACATAAACTAGTAAGCACGATAAGAACTAGAAGAATATCCAAGCATCGCCAAGAGATCTAATCCGTCTTTCCCTTACCGCGATCTTGACTCGAACCACCTGAAAAATATAATTGGAATGGGATGAGATTACTAAATCTCAGTGAGTCCGCCTATCCTATTAGTTCACTCGGATCTAAAGGGAACATACAATTAAACGGATCCGCCGTGGATCCGTGGTCTTACTCACGGCCAGGTACAAATACACAATAAGGGCAATATCATCAATGGAAGTTCCATGGCTAACCAATGAGATATTATTAAGCACGCAAACCACACACAAGTGTAAAGTTGCTAGTACAATCACGTCGCCATGATTGTACCAACCCACCGGAGAGGACCTACTGATATTGCCTATGTGGCATCACTAGGGGTGAATAAGCAAGTGATCTTACCGATATGGTATTACTATCTCACCGTACCAACATCCGATGTTTTCCCGCCAGAGGAAATGCCTTTTTCAGTACATGGTGAGTATACACCAGATCATTCCCACCAAGCACTAGCATTTCTTTAGGTAACACGATGAGTATACACCAGATCATTCCCATCGAGTACCCACATATATCATACCGATCAATGAGTATACACCAGATCATTCCCATTGAGAGCGGTGAATATGCCCGGCTATCCCTTTCCACCAATGAGTATACACCAGGTCATTCCCATTGGCGGCCATCCACGGAGTATACACCAGATCATTCCCGCGTGGAAGGGGGCATAAAGATGACAATATATATGCAGCAATATAATACAGCCATCAAGAATAAAGGAGAAAATTCAGTCCAAAATACATATGCTTCACATGTTATCAATGTCGCACATAACAGAAGGTACGTCAGATATATCGAAAAATATCATTTTTACACCAAAGCTAATTTCCCTAGATAATACATCTGACTAGCTTTCTAACGGTATATGGTACGCGTCAATCGGACGTACGAGGTGGGAGATATGAATTTCCCAAGTTTCTGAATTTTTGCTTCTGCGCCCAGTGTAACCGGTTACACCAGGAACCGTAACCGGTTACGGCCACGCAAAAAGCCCAGATTCTCAGTTTTTCAACAGCGTAACCGGTTACACCAAAACCCGTAACCGGTTACACTGAACCAGAATCATTTTTCTGCATTTCCTGAACCTATATCAGTCCCAAAAAGTGCTTCTAAATTAATCCCCTACATTGCTAACCAAATTCCCACGAATTAAAGACATGCATCAGGTTCAGAAACATCAACCAACAAGGATATAAGCAGATATAACATGATCAGTACCATTGATTCAAGATTGATCACACAATCCCTAAACCCCAAATAGATTCCCAACATGCAACCCATGGTTTCTATCTAAAGACTCACCTTAGAGAAGAATCAAAGGATGATGATGGAGATGCTGAAGCAAGATGATGATAGAAATAAGGATCGGAACAGAATCTGGTGCATGCAAGGAGGTGAGCTTGTACCAAGTTTGAGACCTTTTCTCCTCTTCCTCTCTTCCCACGTTCTCTTCTTCTTTCTTCACCAAAAACAAATTCTGGTTTTGCTTCAATAAGATTAGCAACATAAAAGCCAAACACACCTTAATTCTCATTTAAGTGGGAAATGTCCATAATACCCCCATTTTCACTAATTAACATGGTTTAAGTGATAAACCTATTAGTAAGAATGTGTATTATAATTATCTATTACTCATCTCAATTTAATTTAGAATTGGTAATTGGACAATTATAATACCGGGTATTACATTCTCCCCCCCTTAAATAGAATTCGTCCTCGAATTCAAAGCAAGCTTACCAGAACAAGTGAGGATAGGATTCGCGCATCTCTGACTCAAGCTCCCACGTAGCTTCCTCAGGACGCGTCTCATCCCACATCACCTTCACGATGGGTATCTCCTTACTCCGTAGAGACTTGCTCGCACGCTCCAGGATACGGTAAGGTTGAGGATCATAGGAAAGATCTGGTTCTACTTCGACAGAATCCGGAAGAATAGGGTGAAAAGTATCGGGCACAAACTTCCGGAGTTGAGATACGTGGAATACGTCATGCAGCCCGGATAGTGAAGGTGGTAATGCCAACTGATAAGCCACTTCACCTACCCGACTCAAAATCTGATACGGTCCCACATATCTCGGACTGAGTTTATGCGTTTTGAACGGTCCTCCCAACCTCAATCTTGGAGTGACCTTCAAATACACATGATCACCCACTTCAAATTCCAAGGGTCTCCTCCGCTTGTCCGCATAGTTCTTTTGTCGGTCTTGGGCTTTCTTGAGATTATCTCGGATCATCTTAACTTTCTCGGTGGTTTCCTGTATAATCTCCGGTCAAAGAATACTCTTCTCCCCTACTTCGGCCCAACACAAAGGTGATCGACATTTTCTCCCGTATAGAGCTTCATAGGGAGCCATACCCAAACTAGCATGGTAACTGTTATTGTATGCGAATTCTATCAATGGCAAATGATCCTTCCAACTCCCACCTTCTTCCAGAATGCAAGCCCTCAACATATCCTCTATCGTCTGGATTGTCCTCTCCGTCTGCCCATCGGATTGAGGATGGTTAGACGTACTCATATCCAATCTAGTCCCCAATTCCTTATGAAACATCTTCCAAAATCTCAAAGTGAATTTTGGATCACGATCAGAAACTATACTAGACGGCACGCCATGCAACCGTACAATCTCTGCTATGAAAAGCCTTGCGAGATGAATCACCTTGTGAGTGGTCTTTACGGGTAAGAAGTGAGCATACTTAGTCAATCTATCCACTATTACCCATACAGAATCATGCCCGCCTCGGGCACGAGGTAGACCCACAATGAAATCCATAGAGATAGAATCCCATTTCCACGTTGGTACCTCCAGTGGCTGCAACATTCCTCCTGGCCTCTGGTGCTCAATCTTAACTTGTTGACAAATGGGACATTGTGCTACATATTCTGCAATCTCCTTCTTCATACCTGGCCACCAAAAATCCTTTTTCAAGTCTTGATACATTTTGGTCGACCCAGGATGATTAGAAAACCTGCTCTTGTGTGCTTCATCCAAAATCAAACGCTTCAACTCTGAATCATTCGGTACACACATCCGTTGCTGAAATAAGATTACCCCATCAGGTGCTCTCACAAAATCAGGCATATCTCTGCTTGCTTGCAATTGCTCATCATACCCTTGGGATATTCAAATCCTCTCTCGCAACTCATTCTGAATGCTCAAATTACTGATCAACACACCATTGGGTGTCCATTCAAACTGAAGGTCAAGGTCTCTAAACTTTTCCAATAAGTCATGCTCCAACATCATCAACTCAGCGACCCGAAATTCCTTCCTACTTAACGCATCTGCCACTTTATTAGCCTTTCCTGGATGATACTTCAATTCAAAATCATAATCTTTGAGGTACTCCATCCATCTCCTTTGTCGCATATTCAACTCCTTTTGGTCAAAGAGATATCTCAAGCTTTTATGATCACTGAACATCTCAAAGTGAACGCCATATAGGTAATGTCGCCACACCTTGAGTGCAAAAACTATTGCAGCAAGCTCAAGATCATGGGTTGGGTAATTCTCTTCATGAGATCTCAACTGCCGAGAGGCATAAGCTACCACCTGGCCATCTTGCATCAGTACTCCACCTAAACCTTTCTTAGAAGCGTCACAGTACACCTCGTAGGATCGGTTTGGATCCGGAATCACTAACACGGGTGCAGTAGTCAACTTCTTCTTAAGTTTCTGGAAGCTTTGTTCACACTCGGAATCCCATTCAAAAGCAACCTCCTTTCGCGTAAGCTTTGTCAATGGTAAGGCTAACTTAGCAAACCCCATGATAAACCTCCGGTAATAACCTGCCAAACCTAAGAAGCTTCTAACTTCAGTCACACTCTTTGGCCTATCCCAATTCACCACTGCTTCTACTTTAGAAGGATCCACTGCTACGCCTCCTCCTGAGATGACGTGACCAAGAAAACTTACTTCGGATAGCCAAAACTCACACTTACTGAATTTGGCATACAACTGTTTCTCTCGAAGAGTAGATAACACAATCCACAAGTGTTCTTCATGCTCTTCAGGAGTACGAGAATACACAAGAATATCATCAATGAAGATCACTACAAACTGGTCCAGATATGGCTGAAAGATTCGATTCATGTAATCCATGAAAACTGTTGGAGCATTAGTCACACCAAAAGGCATAACTAAAAACTCGTAGTGACCATATCGAGTCCTGAATGCAGTCTTAGGTACATCTGAACTCTTCACTCGGATCTGATGATATCCTGACCTAAGATCAATCTTCGAGAACACACTGGCTCCTTTAAACTGATCTAGGAGGTCATCAATCCGTGGCAGAGGATACTTGTTCTTTATGGTGACTTTGTTCAGCTGACGATAATCAATGCACAAGCGCATACTTCCGTCTTTCTTCTTCACCAAAAGAACAGGAGCTCCCCATGGAGAAACACTGGGTTGGATGAAATGCTTAGCAAGAAGCTCTTCCAACTGACGCTTCAATTCTCTAAGTTCGATAGGAGACATCCTATAAGGGGTGATGGAAACTGGGGCTGTTCCAGGAACAAGATCGATTGAGAATTCCGCTTCCCTTTCTGGAGGAAGAGAAGTGATGTCCTCAGGAAATACATCAGGAAATTCACACACCACCGGAATCTCCGACAATTCAACTCTCATAGAAGGTTCTTTGGAAAGAACCAAAAGAAAGGATCTTTCTTGAGAAAAGAGATAATTAACCGTGCTGATTGTACCTTCTATCAACTTGGTAATTGCATCATTGGAAGGAGTCTCTTCAGCAGGAATGAATATGGCCTTCTCTTTGCAACCAATGTACACCGAGTTAAGAGACAACCAATCCATCCCTAGAATGACATCAAGCTTCTTGAGGGGTAAACAAATTAGATCAATTGGGTACTCGCGACCATTAAAAGAGACTGAACAATCTTTACAAATTAGTCGAGCTTCCACGGTATCATCCGTTGCCGAAGAAATAATCATGGGTTCAGGTAACGGAATAACCCCCAAACCAAGTCGGTAGACGCACTCGTTGGAGATAAAAGAATGAGTGGCTCCACAATCAACTAAAACACATAATGGTTGATTGTTAACATAACACGTACCCGCAATGAGATTGTTGTTTCCCTTGGCCTTCCTCGAATCCAAAGTGTAAACACGACCTGCAGTCTTCTCAGGAATCCTCCTTTGTGGACAGTGTGGAGCTATGTGGCCCTGCTCGCCACATCTAAAACAAGTCACGGAACCAAGCTGGCAATCTCCGGTATGCTTCCTTCCACACTTACGACAATGAGGCGGTTGAGCCGATTGTTCACCATAAGCCTGCTTCTTCTTTGGTGGAGGGTTACGGGGCCTCAAATGTTGAGTAGACCTTCCTTGCTCTCTGAAATTAGTCCTGTTCTGGTTCCTCTCTTCTTGAACCCTTTTCAAACTGTTTTCAGCAACATAGCATTGTCTTAGACATTCAGCATAAGTAGTGAACTCTCTTTGGGAAACACTATGAGCAATGTCGGCCCTCAAACCCATCATGAACTGATCAATCTTCCATAGTTCATCTGGAGCATAAACAGCCTGTCTGGAATAGTCTGCCAAGTCCTCGAACTTCTCTGCATATTCTGAAACAGTCATGTCACCTTGCTTGAAGTTCTGAAATTCTCTCTCCTTTTGGGTCCTCACGCTATTAGGGAAGTACTTCTCCAAGAATGCCACTTTGAAGTGCTGCCAATCCTTAGGAATCCCTTGGGTGGTGAAATAAGTGGATGCAGTGTTCCACCACCTAAGAGCTGGTCCCTTCATCTTCTGAGTAGCAAAGATCACCTTCTCTTCTTCAGTACACTGAATAGCTTGAAACACCCTCTCCATTCCAGCTAACCAGTCATGAGCCAAGAGTGAATCAAGTCCGCCAACAAACTCTGGAGGATCCATCCTGAAGAAGGCACGAAAATCAGGTCCAGCTGCAGCTTGAGGAACGGGAGCTTGAGTAGGAGGTTGTTGCCCCTGCATGCCTTGCATCATTTGAGCCATCATCTGGTTCTGCTGCATCATCTTCTGCCAAGGCACGCCTGCACCTCCGGCTTCTTGCTCGGGCTCCACATGCCTAGTTCTGGGCCTTCCGGGACCTCTGCGTTGCTCAGCCATCTCCCTGTCTGTCCTACGCATGGAATCAAGTTGATCAGGCTCAATACCACAAATAAGACATAAGGAATCCTACTGATTATACACATATGAGGCAGAATTGTACTGCATTACGATGTGTCTTAGCAAAGTCGAGGATCGACCTGCTCTGATACCAACTGTAACACCCCACACATATTTATCTAGAATAATATGCATAAAGTATTATATATGGTTCATAAGACAACAAATACATAATGTTTTGCAGCGGAAAGTAGAAGTGTACGAATACAAGCCGAATGTATCATGGCCAAAATACAAGTACATCATGTAAGTAAATATCCAAAATACATAAACTAGTAAGCACGATAAGAACTAGAAGAATATCCAAGCATCGCCAAGAGATCTAATCCGTCTTTCCCTTACCGCGATCTTGACTCGAACCACCTGAAAAATATAATTGGAATGGGATGAGATTACTAAATCTCAGTGAGTCCGCCTATCCTATTAGTTCACTCGGATCTAAAGGGAACATACAATTAAACGGATCCGCCGTGGATCCGTGGTCTTACTCACGGCCAGGTACAAATACACAATAAGGGCAATATCATCAATGGAAGTTCCATGGCTAACCAATGAGATATTATTAAGCACGCAAACCACACACAAGTGTAAAGTTGCTAGTACAATCACGTCGCCATGATTGTACCAACCCACCAGAGAGGACCTACTGATATTGCCTATGTGGCATCACTAGGGGTGAATAAGCAAGTGATCTTACCGATATGGTATTACTATCTCACCGTACCAACATCCGATGTTTTCCCGCCAGAGGAAATGCCTTTTTCAGTACATGGTGAGTATACACCAGATCATTCCCACCAAGCACTAGCATTTCTTTAGGTAACACGATGAGTATACACCAGATCATTCCCATCGAGTACCCACATATATCATACCGATCAATGAGTATACACCAGATCATTCCCATTGAGAGCGGTGAATATACCCGGCTATCCCTTTCCACCAATGAGTATACACCAGGTCATTCCCATTGGCGGCCATCCATGGAGTATACACCAGATCATTCCCGCATGGAAGGGGGCATAAAGATGACAATATATATGCAGCAATATAATACAGCCATCAAGAATAAAGGAGAAAATTCAGTCCAAAATACATATGCTTCACATGTTATCAATGTCGCACATAACAGAAGGTACGTCAGATATATCGAAAAATATCATTTTTACACCAAAGCTAATTTCCCTAGATAATACATCTGACTAGCTTTCTAACGGTATATGGTACGCGTCAATCGGACGTACGAGGTGGGAGATATGAATTTCCCAAGTTTCTGAATTTTTGCTTCTGCGCCCAGTGTAACCGGTTACACCAGGAACCGTAACCGGTTACGGCCACGCAAAAAGCCCAGATTCTCAGTTTTTCAACAGCGTAACCGGTTACACCAAAACCCGTAACCGGTTACACTGAACCAGAATCATTTTTCTGCATTTCCTGAACCTATATCAGTCCCAAAAAGTGCTTCTAAATTAATCCCCTACATTGCTAACCAAATTCCCACGAATTAAAGACATGCATCAGGTTCAGAAACATCAACCAACAAGGATATAAGCAGATATAACATGATCAGTACCATTGATTCAAGATTGATCACACAATCCCTAAACCCCAAATAGATTCCCAACATGCAACCCATGGTTTCTATCTAAAGACTCACCTTAGAGAAGAATCAAAGGATGATGATGGAGATGCTGAAGCAAGATGATGATAGAAATAAGGATCGGAACAGAATCTGGTGCATGCAAGGAGGTGAGCTTGTACCAAGTTTGAGACCTTTTCTCCTCTTCCTCTCTTCCCACGTTCTCTTCTTCTTTCTTCACCAAAAACAAATTCTGGTTTTGCTTCAATAAGATTAGCAACATAAAAGCCAAACACACCTTAATTCTCATTTAAGTGGGAAATGTCCATAATACCCCCATTTTCACTAATTAACATGGTTTAAGTGATAAACCTATTAGTAAGAATGTGTATTATAATTATCTATTACTCATCTCAATTTAATTTAGAATTGGTAATTGGACAATTATAATACCGGGTATTACATTCTCCCCCCCTTAAATAGAATTCGTCCTCGAATTCAAAGCAAGCTTACCAGAACAAGTGAGGATAGGATTCGCGCATCTCTGACTCAAGCTCCCACGTAGCTTCCTCAGGACGCGTCTCATCCCACATCACCTTCACGATGGGTATCTCCTTACTCCGTAGAGACTTGCTCGCACGCTCCAGGATACGGTAAGGTTGAGGATCATAGGAAAGATCTGGTTCTACTTCGACAGAATCCGGAAGAATAGGGTGAAAAGTATCGGGCACAAACTTCCGGAGTTGAGATACGTGGAATACGTCATGCAGCCCGGATAGTGAAGGTGGTAATGCCAACTGATAAGCCACTTCACCTACCCGACTCAAAATCTGATACGGTCCCACATATCTCGGACTGAGTTTATGCGTTTTGAACGGTCCTCCCAACCTCAATCTTGGAGTGACCTTCAAATACACATGATCACCCACTTCAAATTCCAAGGGTCTCCTCCGCTTGTCCGCATAGTTCTTTTGTCGGTCTTGGGCTTTCTTGAGATTATCTCGGATCATCTTAACTTTCTCGGTGGTTTCCTGTATAATCTCCGGTCAAAGAATACTCTTCTCCCCTACTTCGGCCCAACACAAAGGTGATCGACATTTTCTCCCGTATAGAGCTTCATAGGGAGCCATACCCAAACTAGCATGGTAACTGTTATTGTATGCGAATTCTATCAATGGCAAATGATCCTTCCAACTCCCACCTTCTTCCAGAATGCAAGCCCTCAACATATCCTCTATCGTCTGGATTGTCCTCTCCGTCTGCCCATCGGATTGAGGATGGTTAGACGTACTCATATCCAATCTAGTCCCCAATTCCTTATGAAACATCTTCCAAAATCTCAAAGTGAATTTTGGATCACGATCAGAAACTATACTAGACGGCACGCCATGCAACCGTACAATCTCTGCTATGAAAAGCCTTGCGAGATGAATCACCTTGTGAGTGGTCTTTACGGGTAAGAAGTGAGCATACTTAGTCAATCTATCCACTATTACCCATACAGAATCATGCCCGCCTCGGGCACGAGGTAGACCCACAATGAAATCCATAGAGATAGAATCCCATTTCCACGTTGGTACCTCCAGTGGCTGCAACATTCCTCCTGGCCTCTGGTGCTCAATCTTAACTTGTTGACAAATGGGACATTGTGCTACATATTCTGCAATCTCCTTCTTCATACCTGGCCACCAAAAATCCTTTTTCAAGTCTTGATACATTTTGGTCGACCCAGGATGATTAGAAAACCTGCTCTTGTGTGCTTCATCCAAAATCAAACGCTTCAACTCTGAATCATTCGGTACACACATCCGTTGCTGAAATAAGATTACCCCATCAGGTGCTCTCACAAAATCAGGCATATCTCTGCTTGCTTGCAATTGCTCATCATACCCTTGGGATATTCGAATCCTCTCTCGCAACTCATTCTGAATGCTCAAATTACTGATCAACACACCATTGGGTGTCCATTCAAACTGAAGGTCAAGGTCTCTAAACTTTTCCAATAAGTCATGCTCCAACATCATCAACTCAGCGACCCGAAATTCCTTCCTACTTAACGCATCTGCCACTTTATTAGCCTTTCCTGGATGATACTTCAATTCAAAATCATAATCTTTGAGGTACTCCATCCATCTCCTTTGTCGCATATTCAACTCCTTTTGGTCAAAGAGATATCTCAAGCTTTTATGATCACTGAACATCTCAAAGTGAACGCCATATAGGTAATGTCGCCACACCTTGAGTGCAAAAACTATTGCAGCAAGCTCAAGATCATGGGTTGGGTAATTCTCTTCATGAGATCTCAACTGCCGAGAGGCATAAGCTACCACCTGGCCATCTTGCATCAGTACTCCACCTAAACCTTTCTTAGAAGCGTCACAGTACACCTCGTAGGATCGGTTTGGATCCGGAATCACTAACACGGGTGCAGTAGTCAACTTCTTCTTAAGTTTCTGGAAGCTTTGTTCACACTCGGAATCCCATTCAAAAGCAACCTCCTTTCGCGTAAGCTTTGTCAATGGTAAGGCTAACTTAGCAAACCCCATGATAAACCTCCGGTAATAACCTGCCAAACCTAAGAAGCTTCTAACTTCAGTCACACTCTTTGGCCTATCCCAATTCACCACTGCTTCTACTTTAGAAGGATCCACTGCTACGCCTCCTCCTGAGATGACGTGACCAAGAAAACTTACTTCGGATAGCCAAAACTCACACTTACTGAATTTGGCATACAACTGTTTCTCTCGAAGAGTAGATAACACAATCCACAAGTGTTCTTCATGCTCTTCAGGAGTACGAGAATACACAAGAATATCATCAATGAAGATCACTACAAACTGGTCCAGATATGGCTGAAAGATTCGATTCATGTAATCCATGAAAACTGCTGGAGCATTAGTCACACCAAAAGGCATAACTAAAAACTCGTAGTGACCATATCGAGTCCTGAATGCAGTCTTAGGTACATCTGAACTCTTCACTCGGATCTGATGATATCCTGACCTAAGATCAATCTTCGAGAACACACTGGCTCCTTTCAACTGATCTAGGAGGTCATCAATCCGTGGCAGAGGATACTTGTTCTTTATGGTGACTTTGTTCAGCTGACGATAATCAATGCACAAGCGCATACTTCCGTCTTTCTTCTTCACCAGAAGAACAGGAGCTCCCCATGGAGAAACACTGGGTTGGATGAAATGCTTAGCAAGAAGCTCTTCCAACTGACGCTTCAATTCTTTAAGTTCGATAGGAGACATCCTATAAGGGGTGATGGAAACTGGGGCTGTTCCAGGAACAAGATCGATTGAGAATTCCGCTTCCCTTTCTGGAGGAAGAGAAGTGATGTCCTCAGGAAATACATCAGGAAATTCACACACCACCGGAATCTCCGACAATTCAACTCTCACAGAAGGTTCTTTGGAAAGAACCAAAAGAAAGGATCTTTCTTGAGAAAAGAGATAATTAACCGTGCTGATTGTACCTTCTATCAACTTGGTAATTGCATCATTGGAAGGAGTCTCTTCAGCAGGAATGAATATGGCCTTCTCTTTGCAACCAATGTACACCGAGTTAAGAGACAACCAATCCATCCCTAGAATGACATCAAGCTTCTTGAGGGTAAACAAATTAGATCAATTGGGTACTCGCGACCATTAAAAGAGACTGAACAATCGTATTCTTCAGTGGATTTAGATCCTTATCGTTTTTTCATATTTCTAGAAAAATCGATTTTTTCAAAAAAAAACTCGATTTTCCATTTGTCGAAAAACTCATTTTTTCATAATTATGAAAATAGATATTTTTCCATGTTTCCCAAAATTCGATATTTTTTTTCTATTTTCGAAAAACTCGATTTTTCCGTGTTTCAAAAAGCTAGATTTTTCATTTTTTTGAAAAAACTTGTTTTTTCATATTTCCAAAAAACTCGACTTTTCCTGTTTCCGATTACTCAATTTTTTCGTATTTCTGAAAAACCCATTTTTTTTAAATTCTGAAAAACATGATTTTTTGATTTATATAAAAAAATTAATTTTTTCATGTTTCTGAATACTCGATTTTTTGTTTTTCAAAAAAACTCAATCTTTTCTTATTTTTGAAAAACTCGTTTTTTAGTTTGTCTGAAAAACTCGATATTTTGTTTTTCCGAAAAACTCGTTTATTTGTTTTCCAAAAACTCAAATATTTTGAATTTGCGAAAATCATTTTTTATTATTTATTTTAAAATTAATATTTATAGATTTAAAGTATAAAGTAAAAATAATCAACTGGATCATCTAAATGTGATGGATTGGATTCATCGAGGTGTATAAATGGATGAATTTAATCCAATCTTTTAACTTATTTTTTATGAAATGGATGAATTTACTTGATTTTTAGGTGGATTGATTGGATGGATTTTGCCTAAAGAAATTAAATTGTCACCCCTAGTGGTAACAGAAACCAAGCTTAACAACAACAGCTTCCACATCAAAAACCTGAACACTACACCTTAAGAACTCAACAGTTTTTGAACAATTTGGTTTCTCTAGCTTCTATGAATTTTGCTTTTTTAGGATCTTGTGTTGCCATGAAAAGTCAAACTCCATTTTATGTTTTTTTTAAAGATAATCATGATCATATTTGTTGGTGGATGATTTCTTTTAGTCATCCATTTTCTATTGCAATGTCTATCACAATTAATGTAAGTGGGTTAGCTACCAAAACACTTGATCAAGTTTCAGTCGTCGTATTCTTCAGTGGATTTAGATCCTTATCGTCTTTTCATATTTCTGGAAAAATCGATTTTTTCAAAAAAAAAAACTCGATTTTCCATTTGTCGAAAAACTCATTTTTTCATATTTATGAAAATAGATATTTTTTCTTGTTTCCAAAAACTCGGTATTTTTTCTATTTTTGAAAAATTCGATTTTTCCGTGTTTCAAAAAGCTAGATTTTTCTTTTTTTTGAAAAAACTTGTTTTTTCGTATTTCCAAAAAACTCGACTTTTCCTGTTTTCGATTACTCAATTTTTTTCGTATTTCTGAAAAACCTGTTTTTTTTTTAATTCTGAAAAACTTGATTTTTTTATTTATATAAAAAACTCAATTTTTTCATGTTTTCGAATACTCGATTTTTTGTTTTTCAAAAAAACTCAATCTTTTCTTTTTTTTGAAAAACTCGTTTTTTAGTTTATCTGAAAAACTCGATATTTTGTTTTTCCAAAAAACTCGTTTATTTGTTTTCCAAAAACTCAAATATTTTGTAGTTGCGAAAATCGTTTTTTTATTATTTATTTTAAAATTAATTTTTATGGATTTAAAGTATAAAGAAAAAATAATCAATTGGATCATCTAAATGTGATGGATTGAATTCATCGAGGTGTATAAATGGATGAATTTAATCCAATCTTTTAACTTATTTTTTATGAAATGGATGAATTTACTGGATTTTTAGGTGGATTGATTGGATGGATTTTGCCTAAAGAAATTAAATTGTTACCCCTAGTGGTAACAGAAACCAAGCTTAACAACAACAACTTCCACATCAAAAACCTGAACACTACACCTTAAGAACTCAACAGTTTTTGAACAATTTGGTTTCTCTAGCTTCTATGAATTTTGCTTTTTTAGGATCTTGTGTTGCCATGAAAAGTCAAACTCCGTTTTATGTTTTTTTTAAAGATAATCATGATCATATTTGTTGGTGGATGATTTCTTTTAGTCATCCATTTTCTATTGCAATGTCTATCACCATTTATGTAAGTGGGTTAGCTACCAAAACACTTGATCAAGTTTCAGTCGTCGTATTCTTCAGTGGATTTAGATCCTTGTCGTCTTTTCATATTTCTGGAAAAATCGATTTTTTCAAAAAAAAAAAACTCGATTTTCCATTTGTCGAAAAACTCATTTTTTCATATTTATGAAAATAGATATTTTTTCTTGTTTCCAAAAACTCGGTATTTTTTCTAGTTTTGAAAAATTCGATTTTTCCGTGTTTCAAAAAGCTAGATTTTTCTTTTTTTTGAAAAAACTTGTTTTTTCGTATTTCCAAAAAACTCGACTTTTCCTGTTTTCGATTACTCAATTTTTTTCGTATTTCTGAAAAACCTGTTTTTTTTTTAATACTGAAAAACATGATTTTTTGATTTATATAAAAAACTCAATTTTTTCATGTTTTCGAATACTCAATTTTTTGTTTTTCAAAAAAACTCAATCTTTTCTTTTTTTTGAAAAACTCGTTTTTTAGTTTATCTGAAAAACTCGATATTTTGTTTTTCCAAAAAACTCGTTTATTTGTTTTCCAAAAACTCAAATATTTTGTAGTTGCGAAAATCGTTTTTTTATTATTTATTTTAAAATTAATTTTTATGGATTTAAAGTATAAAGTAAAAATAATCAATTGGATCATCTAAATGTGTTGGATGGATTGGATTCATCCAGGTATATAAATGGATGAATTTAATCCAATCTTTTAACTTATTTTTTATGTGATGGATGAATTTGATGGATTTTTAGGAGCTTAATGATGGAGAAAAGGAGCCTTAAAGTCACGGATCCACCATTTTTTACAAAAAATTTTAGAAACAGAAAACATGATTCAAACCACAAATAGTTTCAAATATCATCATCAGGAACTTGAATGGATAAATATATGAATCATACCATGACTAAAACACATTATATGATGCTATGCAAGGGATTAAGGAGGTTACCTCAAAGTTTGTGAAAAATAAATTCACAAGGTGCCTCTGAGTCAAGAGAAAGCCTCCTGACTTCTCCCACTAGAACTTTAATGGAGTAGAAACAAGAGAAAGACGATGACTGGAACAAAAAGAGAATGGTGTTTGCAAGGGTTTTGTATAAAAATGAAGAGAAAGACAACTTTTTCTTTTGAATGATGTTGCTCGTTTTTAGGGTTTCTGAAGGAGAGTAAGCTTATATAGGAGCTCAAGAGTGAGGGCAGTGATGTCAATGCACTAAAAAATCTGTTGGAGGGCAAGCTTGGTTATTTGGCAAAACTTGGTGAAGAAGTATATTGTGTGTTTCATGTTGAGAAGCTGAGCAATACTATGCGTTTTAGTGAGCTCAAAGAGAGTGTGAGTGAATGGAAAAAGCATGAGGTGATGAGCTGGCTTGGTGGTCACATGGGTGTACAGATTTTTGAGAGAATAATTACCAAAAATGGTAATACATCCAAATTTCGTGCAAGGCATGTTGTGTATGAAAACTCAATTGGTTTTGGCCTTTTTTAGGAAGGAAATGACGTGGATTGCTTAACCAAAATTACTTGTAGCAAACAAAACAAGTATGCACAAAAATTCAGCTATAACTTCACTTGAATACATGACCTGATCAGCTTACTTTCTAATCCAAATTCTCAAAAATGGCTCGAGCATTTTTTAAGTTTTTAGAGGCTTATGGAAAGCTTAAACCACGTAGATCATCATAGTGCTTTGAATTTTTAAATTTGGAGTTTTCATCATGGAGAACTCTTGACACAAAGTTGAGGAAAAAATAGAAATTTGACAATGCTGGCTGTGCGCGTGCATGGGCCTGCATGGCTGGGCATAAATCAGTTTTGAAACCTCAACTTCCAAGAATCATATCTCTCTCATTTTTTGGTCAAATGAAGTGACTCCAAGCTTGTTGTGAAGCTTACATGGCCATTTACAATATCCTTCCATTTATTCTTCCAAAATCTTCTTCAATTAAAATAAAAAAGCTTGCACATTTGGCCCACCAACTGTTTGATGAAATTCCTGGGCACGGCACAGCAACTGCCTGGCAATTTGCCCATCATAACTTGAAATGATCCCAACTTCTAAGGCCTATATCTCTTAATTTTCAATACATAATGCAAAATGTTTATAAGAGACAAGGTTGTAGATCTCATTCTCCTCTTGAATATCCCAAAAGAATAACCCAAATCCGATAAAAAACGAAGAAGTTATGGTCTTTCAAAGTTATGCAAAAATCATCCAACACTTAGAAATTTTTTATCATCCAAGTATCTTACCATTCAAGTAAACTTCAAAACCTCCATTTCTCATGATTTTCACTCAAAATGATCATTTCATATGAAAATATGGTCTATGAACTTCATGTTGATCAAAAGTCCACTCGGTCAACTTTGACTTTATTTGACTTTTAGGTAAAAAGACCATTTTACCCTTTTTGGTCAATTGATCCCTTTTCATTCAAAATTGATGATCAAATCTTCAATCATGGATTCTTAAGAACACATAAACATCATGGAAAAATAATTGGCTCCAAAACTCTAAGCAAACCTGATTAAATCCAAAACCCTAGTTCTGATCTTTGTCTTAGGAGTATAATGACCAAGTTTCAAAACCCTAATTCCTCTGGTTATCTTGACAAAATCCTTGAATCAAAGATATTTCACATGATAAAGAGAGCAAAGCCTCAAAGAATTGGCTCATACAAACCTTCAATACCTCAATTAGTCAAAAACCCTAATTCAAGATGATGCTTCAACAATTGATCCTTCAGGACAAAACTTCTCTTGCCATAGCTGTTGAATGCCCTTTCTCTATCTTGAGGAAACTCATGAATACCATAATATATTGATCCCATCCTTATGTATGAATGCACACGCTAATGAATGAGAAGCCTACAAGTGGTTGAAAATTGGGTGAGCAAATTTTGGGGTGCAATAGTCACCCCTAGTGGTAACAGAAACCAAGCTTAACAACAACAACTTCCACATCAAAAACCTGAACACTACACCTTAAGAACTCAACAGTTTTTGAACAATTTGGTTTCTCTAGCTTCTATGAATTTTGCATTTTTAGGATCTTGTGTTGCCATGAAAAGTCAAACTCCGTTTGATGTTTTTTTTTAAGATAATCATGACTTTATTTGGTGGATGATTTCTTTTAGTCATCCATTTTCTATTGCAATGTCTATCACCATTTATGTAAGTGGGTTAGCTACCAAAACACTTGAGCAAGTTTCAGTCGTCATATTCTTCAATGGATTTATATCCTTATCGTTTTTTCATATTTCTGGAAAAATCAATTTTTTTCAAAAAAAAACTCGATTTTCCATTTGTCGAAAAACTCATTTTTTTCATATTTATGAAAATAGATATTTTTTCTTGTTTCCAAAAACTCGGTATTTTTTCTATTTTCGAAAAACTCGATTTTTCCGTGTTTCAAAAAGCTAGATTTTTCATTTTTTTGAAAAAACTTGTTTTTTCATATTTCCAAAAAACTCGACTTTTCCTGTTTCCGATTACTCAATTTTTTGTATTTCTGAATAATATGTTTTTTTTTATTCTGAAAAACCTGATTTTTTTGATTTATATAAAAAACTCAATTTTTTCATGTTTCCGAATACTCGATTTTTTGTTTTTCAAAAAAACTCAATCTTTTCTTATTTTTGAAAAACTCGTTTTTTAGTTTATTCGAAAAACTCGATATTTTGTTTTTTCGAAAAACTCGTTTATTTGTTTTCCAAAAATTCAATTTTTTTGCATTTGCGAAAATCGTTTTTCTATTATTTATTTTAAAATTAATTTTTATGGATTTAAAATATAAAGTAAAAATAATCAATTGGATCATCTAAATGTGATGGATTGGATTCATCGAGGTATATAAATGCAAGAATTTAATCCAATCATTTAACTAATTTTTTATGAAATGGATGAATTTACTTGATTTTTAGGTGGATTGATTGGATGGATTTTGCCTAAATAAATTAAATTGTCACCCCTAGGGGTAACAGAAACCAAGCTAAACAACAACAACAACAGCTTCCACATCAAAAACCTGAACACTACACATTAAGAACTCAACAGTTTTGAATAATTTGGTTTCTCTAGCTTCTATGAATTTTGCTTTTTTAGGATCTTGTGTTGCCATGAAAAGTCAAACTCCGTTTTATGTTTTTTTTTAAAGATAATCATGACCATATTTGTTGGTGGATGATTTCTTTTAGTCATCCATTTACTATTGCAATGTCTATCACCATTTATGTAAGTTGGTTAGCTACCAAAACACTTTATCAAGTTTCAGTCGTCGTATTCTTCAGTGGATTTATATCTTATCGTTTTTTCATATTTCTGGAAAAATCGATTTTTTCAAAAAAAACTCGATTTTCCATTTATCGAAAAACTCATTTTTTCATATTTATGAAAATAGATATTTTTTCCTGTTTCCAAAAACTCTAAATTTTTTTCTATTTTCGAAAAACTCGATTTTTCCGAGTTTCAAAAAGCTAGATTTTTCATTTTTTTGAAAAAACTTGTTTTTTCATATTTCCAAAAAACTCGACTTTTCCTGTTTTTGATTACTCAATTTTTTCGTATTTCTGAAAAACCTGTTTTTTTTTTTAAATCTGAAAAACTTGATTTTTTGATTTATATAAAAAACTCAATTTTTTCATGTTTCCGAATACTCGATTTTTTGTCTTTCAAAAAAACTCAATCTTTTCTTATTTTTGAAAAACTCGTTTTTTAGTTTATCCGAAAAACTCGATATTTTGTTTTTCCGAAAAACTCGTTTATTTGTTTTCCAAAAACTCAAATATTTCGTATTTGCGAAAATCGTTTTTTTATTATTAATTTTAAAATTAGTTTTTATGGATTTAAAGTATAAAGTAAAAATAATCAATTGGATCATCTAAATGTGTTGGATGGATTGGATTCATGATGCTTTTTCTTAAAGATAATCATGATCTTATTTGTTGGTGGATGATTTCTTCTAGTCTTCCATTTTCTATTGCAATGTCTATCACCATTTATGTAAGTTGGTTAGCTACCAAAACACTTGATCATTTTTAAAACTAAAAAACAAAAACAACTTTAAAACAGTACTTTTTTCTCAAACAGCTTTAAAACAGTACTTTTTTAAATAGCTGGTAACAAATAATGTTTTATTTTTACTAAGCACTGTCTTCCATTCTATTGTTACAAATTCATACAATTAAAAATTTAAACTAAAAAAGTTCTTTATTTCAAAATAAATATTAATATAAAATATTAAAACCGTGTCAAAATAAATATCATTTTATATATCTAATAAGGTATTAAAAATGAATTATTATAAAAAGTAAATTGAAATTCTTGAATTTAGGTTGTCTATATCGCCCTCAATAAAGACGTATCAGTGAACTTAATTATTTTTGTTTATTTTTGTTTAATTTTTTCTATGAATAAAATTTAGTTATTGAGTTACTGAATTTAACTTTTACTTATATATATGTGCACCTTTAAAATTAATTATTAATTATACAAAAATAGATATTTAAAATCATTTGACCAAATAAATTTTTTAGTCTTTTTAAAAATAAATATATGAAAATTAGACCAACAAATAAATTTTTTTAATTTTATATTTCTAAAACAGTTTTAAAAATAAGTTTACCAAACAACTTTTTTTGATTATTCTCTTCTTATAAACAGTTTTATAAAACAAATTTTAAAAATTGAAAAGCAAAAGTAATTCATACAAGCTCTTATTTTTTCATTTTTTTTAAAAAAAACTCGTTTATTCATATTCCAAGAAAATTCATTTTTCGTGTTTAAGAAAACTCACTTTTTTTTCGAAAAAAACTCGAATTTTCATTCTTTCGAAAAAACTTGTTTTTCATATTTCCAGAAAACTCAATTTTTTCGGATTTCCAAAAACTTGATTCTTTTTGTTTTTCCAAAAAAAACTTGATTTTTCGTTTATCCGAAAACTTAGTTTTTCATTTTTTCCGAAAAAACTTGTTTTTTCATATTTATGGAAAACTAAATTTTTTCGAAAAAAAACTCGATTTTTCATTTTTTCGAAAAACTTGTTTTTTCATATTTCCAGAAAACTCATTTTTTCGTTGTAATACCCCGACTCTCTGACACCGGTAATTATCATTAAATTGGTTAATTGATAATTAAAATGCACATTGGTTTTAGTCCATATCATCTAAGCATAATTGTATTAGAAGTCTTAAGAGAAAGCAATGAAATTGGTTGGAATTGAACTAAGTGGCATTGTTGTAAATACCACTTAGTTAAAGGGCACATTGGACCTTAAATATTACTTGCATGAGGACTTAAGGCATTGTTTGGTGGTAAACCATTCCAAATCAGAATTTTTGAAGAAGAGAGAGCTTAGAAGCATGGAAAGAAAGAAGAACTCAAGTTCATCATCTCCATTTTCGCACCTTGGATACAGCTCCACTAAAACGGTAATATCTCTCTGCACGTAATTCCGATCGTAATGGTTCTGGTCTTGTTGGAAAGCTAACGAAATTCTCTTCAATTTGCATATATGGTTCGCGTTTATAGCTTATGTTTTGAAGGAGATATGTAAGTTTGAAGATTGATGACTGATGCTGAAAATGAGTACAAGTGGAATACGGGTTTGATGAATTTGGAGTTGGGGTTTTGGTCAAGTTAGGAGCTCAATTGCAGCATGATTCATCATCCAAAGCTCCATTGATGCAAGGTGAGTCCTTTAGATAGAACTTTGGTAGGATTTGGGGAAAAATGCATGTCAAGGGTTTAGATTGAGATAGACATATTGCATGCTTAATTGAATGATAGAAATATGTTTCCATGATGATAATGTATGCTTTGGATCATTACACTATGCTGGAATTTTATTTGAGATGCTATAACATGTTTGGTGTTGCTTAGAAATGAATTGGAATGGATTTAGAAGCTTTAAAATGCAGAATTTTTGGGACTGTCAGTCATGTAACCGGTTACATGGTTGATGTAACCGGTTACATGTGTGAAAAAGGGTGAAAAACGCAGTTTTTGGGTCATGTAACCGGTTACATGATTCATGTAACCCGTTACATCACTGTTTGGGCAGATTTTCCAAAACTTCAAAAATTCATAACTTTTGCGTCGTAAGTCCGTTTCGCGCAAACTTTATATCGTTGGAAAGCTAGTAACATAAACTATCTAATAAAATAGGTACCCAAACCAGAATATTGACTTAATAATATTCGAACATGCTATGTCGTATATGATCATGAATGTGCTAATGCAACTACTATTAATTGTTCCTTAATGCTTTTATGAATGCAATGTGATGGAACATGAAAATGTGCTGATGTCCAATGTTTCGGTTAAGCATTCGGATATGTTTGTCTTATATGACTTTGCACTTGTTATTCTTGTGTATGCTTGAATCGAAGCGGGCTAGGGGCTAGGTTGGGAACATGACTCTGACCTTGTGGTCAATGGAGTGTCCCGGACTTTGTGGTCCATGTTATAGCTCGATCTTATGATCATTGGGGCTCACACCTGAGCTACCGTTGCAGTGTGCTCGCGAGTGTCGTACGGGGCTTTTTACTCACTTGGCGTTAACACACTTGCGTGCTCGGTATGGTGGGGTTATGTGGCCACGTAGGCTAATACATAATCGGTAACTCACCTCTAGTGAAGTCAAGTAGACTAAGCACTAGGCTTTCGCCCGATGGGCTCATGTGTCAAGACGACGGTTCAGTACTTGGTGTGAACACACGTGCGTAAAGGTGGTTACCGGGACAATGATGCCATTTCGGAAAATGTCATCTCGCGGCCAAATAGGCTTGTGCGAACCCGCTTAACTATTCTTGCAGTGTGCTTGTACGAGTCTCTTGGCAATAGGCATGGGTGTAACTCATCGAGGGTGTGTATTTTATAACCTAGTCGAGGCATTAACGCGCTTCTGGATTCCCCGTACATGGGTATGGGTTTGCATACTTGTTTTCTATACAATGTGTATTTGTTTAAAGACAAGTCCAATGGTGGACGAGTCACTGTTTTCTCCGTACTTGTACCGGATGTGAGGATAAACCCCGGATCAATGGTGGATTCGGTTTTGATGCATGTACCCTGTAGATCCAAGTGGACCCATAGGATAGGAGGACTCACTGAGATTTAGTAATCTCACCCCAATCAACTTATTTTTTTCAGGTGCAGTTTAGTAGCTTTTGATAGATACCATGTTCGGATTGATGGCTTGAAGTGGTGTTGGCTCGAAGACCTCGTTGGTTTTGATATTCCGCTGTGCAAGATCCATTGAAGACTCATGTATTATGCTTCTTAGTAGAATTTCATGTTGTATTTTATATGGATTAAATATGGTACCTTGACTTGTGTATGTACTCAATATCAATTTTAACGTTTCATGCATAATATACTAGTCAGTTATGTATGGGGTGTTACATTCGTGATTCTGATAACTCGTTTTTTTTGGTTTTTTTTCGAAAAAAAGTCGTATTTTTCGTTTTCCGAATTCTCCAACTTTCATTTTTTTCGAAAAAACTCGTTTTTTCATATTTCCATAAAATTTGACTTTTTCGTGTTTCTGAAAACTCAAATGTTTTTTTTTGAAAAAACTCGATTTTTCATGTTTATGAAAACTCGATTTTTTTGTTTTATCTAAAAAACTTGTTTTTTGATATGTCTGGAAAACTCGATTTTCCATTTTTCAAAAAACTCTATTTTTCATTTTTTTTAAAAACAACATATTTTTTCTGTTTCCGACAACTCGATTTTTTTCGTGTTTATGAAATCTTGATTTTTCATTTTTTTGAAAAAAACTTTTTTCATATTTTTAAAAAAACCCGACTTTTTGTCTTTCTAAAAAAACTTGGATGGTAAATTATTGAAGGAAGATTTTCTGGGATTAATGAGGCGTCTAGTTTGAAGGGTGTGTTGGTGGCGGTAATGGGTTGTTGGGTGGATGGAGTGTGAAGATGGGGGGACTTAGGCGTTCTGGAGGCGAAGATGGACTATTCGAATTTATTGGCCCATTTAGGGGTATTTTATGTTTTCGAAAACTCAATTTTTTTGAAAAAAACTCGATTTTCCATTTTTCTGAAAAAACTCATTTTTTCATATTTCTAAAAACTCATATTTTTTTCCTGTTTTGGAAAACTCGATATTTATTCGTTTTTCAAAAAACTCAATTTTCCCGTGTTTCTGAAAGTTCGATTTTTCATTTTTTTCAAAAAAACTTGTTTTTTCATATTTCCAAAAAATCTCGACTTTTCGTGTTTTCGAATACTCAATTTTTTCGTATTTTCGAAAAACTTGATTTTTTTTTATTTTTAAAAAAACTCAAATTTTTCATGTTTCCGAGTACTCGATTTTTTGTTTTTCGAAATAACTCAATCTTTTCTTATTCTTGAAAAACTCAATTTTTAGTCTTTTCGAAAAACTCTATTTTTAGTGTTTCCAAAAAACTCAATTTTTTGTTTTTTCAAAAAAGTTATTATTTTGTTTTCCAAAAAACTCGATTTTTTATATTTGCAAAAATCTATTTTTTTAAAAAAATTTAATAGATTTAAAGTATAAAGTAATAATAATCCATTGGATCATCTAAAAGTGTCGGATGGATTGAATCCATCCATGTATATAAATGAATGAATTTAATCCAATCCATTAACTTATTTTTTATGTGATGGATGAATTGGGTGGATTTTTTGGTGGATGAATCTGATGGATTTTGCCTTAATGGATTCAATTGTCACCCCTAGTGGTAACATAAACCAAACTGAACAATAACAACAACCTCCACATCAAACACTTGAACGCTACACCTTAAGAACTCAAAAGTTTTTGAACAATTTGGCTTCTCTAGCTTCTCTGAATTTTGCATTTTTAGGATCTTGTGTTGCCATGAATATCAAACTATGTTTGATGCTCTTTTTAAAGATAACCATGACCTTATTTGTTGGTGCATGATTTCTTTTAGTCTTCCGTTTTCTATTGCAATGTCTATCACCATTTATGAAAGTGGATTAGCTACCAAAACACTTGATCAAGTTTCAGTCGTCGTATTCTTCAGTTGATTTATATCCTCTATTCTGACATTGATCACTTCACTTGGTATGGTTGTATACGACATAATTCCAAGCTGTAGCCCTGTTCAGATGGAGGAAAATCAGAACTAAGAGAAAATCAAAGTAGAGTTGTCTTAATCTTAAAAAGAAGAGATTAGAAAAGGCATTCAATCCAAGAGAGTTCCTTCACCCAAACAACAAAACCAATTGAGGAGCCCTGCATTCAAAACGATTATGCACAAAAATAAATCGCACAGTTAGCTCACATACATGATTCACCAAGTAATGCATACATATTCAGTTTAAAAAAACATAATGTTCATCATCAAAACATGCCTTTCACAATAGGCCTGCATCGGTACAGGCTATAACAGGTCCAAACAATTTAAAATGGACATCAATGTTCAAAACTGACACCGGCAGAATTCACTCAAGCTTAGCACAATCAAAATTAGGATAAGAAGGAGCATAACAGAAAATTCAACAAAAAAAGGAGGGGTATTCCCAACTGATTTCTAACAGAAAATAGCAGAAGGAATTGATATAAAGGGGTTCACACCAGATTGAACATTTTAACAATTCAGTGAAACAAAATAACAGTTACAACACTTTCCAGCTTAGCTAACTAACCTCATAACAGAATTTTAACTAAGTCATTCACCTTATAATTGCCTAATCGTAGCCCTCTATCTCCCTAACCGAATCTCAATTCAAGAGCCTAGATTCTCTCATTCAAAACACAATTTACCATAGCAGAATCCACGATTTTTATTTTTCAGCTTCGCACTCCTTTGGCCCGCACACTTCTTCTTCATCTTCTTCACCTCTCTCTTTCTCTCAAATTCACTCACCATTCATCACCATGTTCATTCTTCACCAACCGTCACACTACTGTAACTATCACATTCATCCTCTTCCTTACTCTTAACCAATTCTCTCATTCCCTTTCTACTCCATCTTTAATCGTCTCTGAGATTCACTTTCGTCATTTCTCAATCCTCTAAAGCACAATATCGCTGCAAATCTCTTAACAACTTCAGATCTCACACAATCGGGATTAACAACAACACAGAAAAATAACAATGCATCAAGTAACAAGCATACATAGAAAATCAAACAGAAAGAAGGAGAAGAAGTGTTGGATGCTAGATTCGAGAGAGAACTCAAGAACTCACCAGAAAGACTTGTGTGTTTTTCTAAGTTTATTTCGTAGTTTCGTTGCATAGGAACCTCATCTCTAGATTTCTCAATTTTCAATCTCTTTTTGCACATCAGGTAAGGCATTACAAACTTCAATTAAATCTTTTCCATTTTTTTTCAGTTTGTTTGTGAACCAGGTGAGGTTCAGAGTATGGAGGAGAAGTTGAGAGGAACATTGCTTTGATCGGAGAGGAGAAAACGAGTGAGATGAGATATGAGCGAGGAAGTTGAGACCGATGGGAGGTAACTTGTGTTTATTGGAAGAATTAGAAGAAGGGGTTATTGAAGACCTTATAGGGGTTGGTGAGACGTGGTGGAAGTTGTGGTTTCGGGAGATTAGGAGGTGGAAGGATACAAATGTTGATCAAGGGAGAGTGGTTTGGATAAGGGTGTATGGTGCTCCAACTCATGTGTGGAACTCGGTTTTTTCTGTCAAATTGGCAGAATCAATGGGTTCTTTCGTGTGTTTGGATGAATCTACGGCAAAAGGAGCTAGCTTTGAAGTTGCTAGAATTATGGTGAGGGTCTTTATCGTTTTCGTTATCAGGGACAACTTCGGTGCAGATTGAAGAGAAGGACTTTACTTTAACATTAAGAGAAGAAGCGACAACTGGTCCATTGCGGGTAATCACAGGTAATCCTAATACTCAAATTACTGAATCTAATTCTTCGGAATCAGAAGATGCATGGTTGAATGACTTGGTAGGCGGTAATGATATTAATTTAATGGATGAATCGTTAGATAGCATAAAATATTTTACTGAGCAGGGTTTAGCCGAAACTGAACCTGTGAATGTGTAACACCCATATATAAATACATACATCAAAGCATATACATATACATGAATCCAAGTATTTGGTACTGAAAATACTTATAAGTTCCTAGTCAACACATTATACATATTAATGCCCTAAATACAAAGTTCTAACAACGGCATAATACATACAAGATGTTCAAAAGTAAATACTAAGAACTAGATCAACAATGATCACAAAATGTAATCCACAATGGAAGCTTCGCCATATCCAAAAGAGGCATAAGAATAAGGAAATCAAACTTCTTTCTCCTTACCCTTTGCGGAACCTGTAGTACCTGAAATCAATATATAATGGGGTGAGATAAAATATCTCAGTGAGTTCCCTATCTTATGGGTCCTCTCGGCTCTAAAGGGTTCTAGCCTATAATTCTCAAGTCACAACAAGGAACTAGACCTTGAGTCACACACTAACATTATATGGAATCATACTTAGAGTTCAACAACTCAAACACAAGATTACTAATCGGAAACCAATACCAAGGCATCCCCATATTCCCGTCCCCTTCTACGTCTAGGAGGTGGCACAAGTCATGGATCCTTTGGAAAATCTTGACATACAAAATGGATTCGGACTCATGAGCCTTTCCCCATGAATCGTCACTTCACATGGCCCGTACACCATCACAAGTCTCTACCCGTAGGTTCCATTCGTACACAAAAGCGGGAATCAAACCTGCCAAGATTATTTGTGCCTCTCTGCACAGTGCCTCTCTGCACGAAGAATGCCTGTTAGCATTCAAAAGAAAAATAAAGAAATAAAGAAAATACAACAGTTCCGATTAATACATCATAAAATGGTGATCGCTTCCGCAAACCACTAGGCCTGTTAGCCCTTCCTCATAAGATTCCAACACGTATGTTCCATATAATGTCTCATCCTAGGTTTCTTTGTTAAGCTACATAACCTAACAATTCCTAGTTTCCTCACTTAACCTTTATTTACATAACAATGAAGTTATTCAAACCTCTCTGATATATATATATATAACAAAGGTTTACCAATTCACCTGCAATAGAACTCAACCAACAATTATAGAGTACACAAGCATCATACCAAAAGCATAACGTTCTCATGGTTCCGACTGAAAACCAACCCACGTAATCAAGCAATTTCCCGACTCTCGATTAAACAATTCTCCTTTTGTTCCCAAAACCTACACTACTAGAAAGTACACGCTTCTAGCCTACTACTGCTTCGAACGGCGATTAAAACAGAGTTACGGTTCAAAAGTTACGATCGAAACAATTTCTCATTAAGCTAAAGAATTTGGTTAAGAAAGCTTCAGTTCGCGCCGCGCAACAGCTAGGTCGCGCCGCGAACCCTCTGGCAGAAGCAAGTCTCTAAGGATTCCCAATATGTTCGCGCCGCGAACCCCTGTACGCGCCGCGAACCCCTGTACGCGCCGCGTACTGAAGGCAGAATCAAAACCCCTAAAAACCTGCATAGTTCGCGCCGCGCAGCCCCGTTCGCGCCGCGAAGCGCGCGAGAACTGAGTTCTCAGCTCTGCTTCACACACAAAACCCATGGTTCAAAACCATCTAAAACCATCCTAACCTGTTCTAGATCATATTAAAGCATAGAAACAACCTATAGATGATATATTTATGGGTTATAAGCACTTATTCATGAACATTGATGAATTTGGTCCAAGACCTAGATTTCTCTATGAAATCCCTAATATCCAAACTTATGATTTCTCATCCACAATCAAATCTATAAGTTTCTAACTAGAACCCACCTCGATTATGAGTCGTTGATGTCGAAGATGAGTCGATTCGGCGGAGAAATGATGAAGATCCAAGCTTTCTTCTCCTTTCTCTTCTTGCTCCTCCTTCTCTCTACTTCTTCTCTCTAACTTTCTCTTTTGTTGCAAATGAAGAAGAAAACCAAAAAGAAAAAGATATAAGGAAATATCTTTAAGTTAACACTACTAACTTAATGTCCAAAAGTATCTCTAATGTACCAATCGATAAAACCTCAGTGACAGTTAATAACATTAGAGCATTTAATTTAATACGGGGTATTACAGAATGTGTCGAAGCTTTTGACAAATCATGGGCTAGGGAGCACGGTAGGATCATATATGGAGAATAGTATTTCACTGAATGTTGCAGCAGCTGTTAACAAGGCAGGGATGGATTCTAATGTTACTGGTACTCACAAAATGCAGGGGCATAAAGGAGTAGGGGGAAAAGGTAAAGGGTAAATGGGGTTTTTTATAAGGCTGTCAGGATGATACAGGGGTCAAAGAATTTAGTATCAGTTGCTAAAGGTGATGGCTTGCGGTGTATTCAATATTCTGAAGGGGAAGACACGGTTATTCCTCGAACTGTTGAAACATACGGTGGCAGGAAGTTGGAGAGTTTTAATCGGCCTCTTATTCGAATTTGAGAGAGGCTTTTAATGGAAACTCTTTTATGGTGAATAAAAGGAGGATTCGGACATTCATCGGAGTAACGCGAGACATTGGGAATTCCTGGATAGCGATGTTGGGGATAAACTTTGGTCCGTAATAGTTTCTTTGGGAGTTGTGGATTCGGAGGGTAGGAATAAATTGGTTAGTAGAATTGAGAAATTGGAGAATGGTGGTATAAAAGGGAGGTAGGGTAGGAAGGAGCTTTCTAATTGTTCTTGATGATTATTGGAACAACGAATATTAGAGGGGTGGTAATGCGTTAAAGAGAAGAAGGATTAGTGCGATTATTAAGAAGGGGAAGGCGGATATTTTTATGATCCAAGAAACTAAAATAAAATATTTCCATGATTTTTTGGCAAAGAGTTTTTGGAGTAGCACAGAAGTTGGGTTCTCTTATTCCAATTCTTCCGGGATGTCGGGGGGATTAGTAACTCTATAGAGGGTTGATAAAATGGAAGTGGTGAATAGTTTTAAAGGTGAAGGTTTTTTTGGGATTAAAGTTAAATAGAATGATGGCTGGTATTATGTTATTAATATATACTCTTCTTGTAAGTTGGATAAAAAGAAAAAAATGTGGAAAGAGTTATTGGTTTTGAAGGAGGCTTTTAAAGACAGATACTGGATTATGGGAGGTGATTTTAATGTGGTAAAAAATAGTAGAGAAAGGAAGGAGAGGTCGGAGGTAGTAAACCATAATGAAGCGAGGCATTTTGCGGGGTTCATTCATAAAAGCTCTTTGGTGGACATTCCGTGTAAGGGCAAGAAATTTTTGTGGTATAGCGGAGACGGCAAATCTATGAGTATAATCGATCGTTTTCTTTTTTCGGATGTGGTGGTGTCTAGCGGGGTGTGATTGACAAATTGATTGGAAAGAGAGATATTTCAGATCATTGTTAGAACAAGAATTGTTCTGATCAATATTCTTCGTTTTGATGATAACAATGTATATGAACTTTGTATGAGATAATGTGGTTCTCTAATTCTATGCAATTTCCATTTCAGGAATCATATAAAGAGTATGCACAAAATCAGCGCAAGAAGCACTGACTCAGAAGGTTCAGCATGCAACATCAGAACATGCTTTGGCAAGACATCAGAAGATGGTCAAGCAGAATCAGAACATGGTCTATTGAAGTATCAGAAGAACTTGAGATCAGAAGCAGAAGCACTGAAGTTCTCATGGTATCACGCTAGAAGCACTTTAAGGTCAGAAGACAAGAAGATGCTCTGCACCAAGCTGTTTGACTCTAATGATATTCAAACGTTGTTTATACAAACATCACATCAGAAGCAAGTACAGGATAGCAGGCTACGCTGACTGACAAAAGGAACGTTAGAAGCTATTAACGGCAAAGTCAATAAAAGTAGCAAAAGCAAGGCTCGAGTTAGTTGACAAAAGAGTGAAACATTAAATGCAATGTTGTACGGATCACGCAACGCATTAAATGCTCCCAACGGTCATCTTCTCAAACGCCTATATATAGAAGTTCTGATGAGAAGCAAGGTTACGAATTTTACACAACACTTTGCGCAAACATACAGAAACGCTGTTCAATTCAAAAGCTCTCAAACTTCATCTTCAACCTCACTTCATTACTGTTGTAATATCTTAGTGAGATTAAGCTTAAACTTAAGAGAAATATCACAGTTGTGATTATAGCTTTTTAAGAAGCATTGTAATACTCTTGTAAGAATTTATTTTACATTCATTTGTAAAAGGTTCCTAGAGTGATCAAGGTGTGATCAGAATACTCTAGAAGACTTAGATGGTATCTAAGTGGAAAACCATTGTAATCAAGGTTGATTAGTGGATTAAATCCTCAGGTGAGGTAAATCACTCCAAGGGGGTGGACTGGAGTAGTTTAGTTAACAACGAACTAGGATAAAAATCATTGTGCAAATTGTTTTTATCTTAAGAGTTTTAAAACTACACTTATTCAAACCCCCCCTTTCTAAGTGTTTTTCTATCCTTCAATTGCATCAGAGTGCAGGTTCTAAGGTGCAAGCACTTAACCGTGTTAGAAAAGATTCAGGAAGAGAAAAACGCTAAGTCAAGATGGTTGAAACTCCAACACCTACACCTACATCAACATCTGGCTCTGCTGAGCAACATAATGGAAATGGTAACAATGGTTATACTAGACCACCAATATTCGATGGTGAAAACTTTGAATATTGGAAAGATAAACTTGAAAGTTACTTTCTTGGTTTAGATGGTGACTTATGGGATCTTCTGGTGGATGGTTACAAACATCCAGTGAAATCTAGCGGTGAAAAGCTGACGAGACAAGAAATGAATGATGATCAAAGAAAGCAATTCAAGAATCATCATAAGTCTAGGACTGTTTTGCTGAATGCTATCTCTCATGCTGAGTATGAGAAGATATCTAACAGAGAAACTGCCTATGATATATATGAATCATTGAAAATGACTCATGAAGGTAATGCCCAAGTCAAGGAGACTAAAGCTCTTGCTTTGATCTAGAAATATGAAGCCTTCAGAATGGAGGATGATGAAAACATTGAGACAATGTTCTCAAGATTTCAAATGTTAACGGCTAGATTGAGGGTTCTTGACAAGGGATACACCAAAGCTGATCATGTCAAGAAAATCATCAGAAGCTTGCCTAGAAGATGGGGCCCAATGGTGACTGCATTCAAGATAGCAAAGAATCTGAATGAAGTCTCTTTGGAAGAGCTGATCAGCGCCCTGAGGAGTCATGAAATTGAGCTTGACGCAAATGAACCTTAGAAGAAAGGTAAGTGTATTGCATTAAAGTCAAATTATAAAAAATGCACTAACGCTTTTCAGGCTGAAAAAGAAGATTCTGAAGAATCAGAATCAGAAGAAGAAGATGAATTGTCCATGATCTCCAGAAGGGTAAACCAACTCTGGAAGAGCAAGCATAGGAAATTCAAGAACTTCAAAAGTTCTAAGAATCTTGAAAAAGGAGAATCTTCTGGAAGCAGAAGATATGACAAGAAGAAGGTCACCTGCTTTGAGTGCAATGAGCCAGGTCACTACAAGAGTGAGTGTCCAAAGCTTCAAAAGGAGAAGCCCAAGAAGAAGTTTCATAAGAAGAAAGGTCTTATGGAAACTTAGGATGATTCAGATTCATCAGAATCAGAATCAAAATCAGAAGGCGAGCAGGCAAACATTGCACTGATGGCCACAGTTGATGATGGATCAGAATCTACATCAGAATCAGATTCTGAAGAGGTATTTTCTGAACTATCTAGAGAAGAGTTAGTTTCCAGTCTAACAGAACTCCTGGAACTCAAGGCTCATCTTAGTATCAAATACAAAAAGCTGAAAAAGCTATTTGAATCTGAAACTAAGAAGCTGGAAGTGGAAAATTATGAACTGAAGGAAAAAGTTTTAAAATTATCCAAAGATGTTGGATCTCCTTCTGAATCAGAAAAGTCCATTCCTAGCATGAACCATATTCTGAAAGAATATGACATGAGCTTTAGGAAGTTCCTATCTAGAAGCATTGGAAGAAGTCAACTTGCTTCTATGATATATGATGTTTCTGGAAACAAGAGAGTTGGCATTGGCTATGAGGGTAATACCCCATACAAACTTGAACCTGTAGATGATATGAAAATCACATACAAGCCATTGTATGATCAGTTCAAGTATGGCCACTCCCATGATATTAGGCTCACATCACATGCCAAAAGCTTTCACATTACACACACTAAGAAGCATGTGACACAACCTAGAAAATATCATGTAACTCAGAATAAGGAATATCATGTTGTACCTCATGTTTTTTATAATGCTAAACCCAAGTTCAATCAGAACTTGAGGAGAACTAACAAGAAAGGACCTATGAAAATGTGGGTACCTAAGGAAAAGATTATTCCTGTTGCAGATATCCTTGGCTGCAAAGAAGACAAAGGAAAGCATGTCATGGTACCTGGACTCTGGGTGCTCTCGACACATGACGGGAAGAAGGTCTATGTTCCAAGACCTGGTGCTTAAATATGCAGGAGAAGTTAAGTTTGGAGGAGATCAGAAGGGCAAGATAATTGGCTCAGGAACCATAAGTTCTGGTAACTCTCCTTCTATAACTAATGTTCTTCTGGTAGATGGATTAACTCATAACTTGTTGTCCATAAGTCAATTAAGTGACAATGGTTATGACATAATCTTTAATCAAAAGTCTTGCAAGGCTATAAGTTAGAAGGATGGCTCAATCCTATTTACAAGCAAGAGAAAGAACAACATTTATAAGACTGATCTTCAAGATCTTAAGAATCAGAAGGTAACTTGTCTTATGTCTGTTAGTGAAGAGCAATGGGTCTGGCACAGAAGATTAGGACATGTTAGTTTGAGAAAGATTTCTCAGATTAACAAACTAAATCTGGTCAGGGGACTCCCTAATCTGAAATATAAATCAGATGCTCTTTGCGAAGCATGTCAGAAGGGCAAGTTCTCCAAACCTACATTCAAGTCTAAGAATGTTGTTTCTTCCTTCAGGCCGCTAGAACTTCTGCACATTGATCTGTTTGGCCCAGTCAAAACAACATCTGTCAGAGGGAAGAAATATGGATTAGTCATCGTAGATGATTATAGCCGCTGGACATGGGTAAAGTTCTTAAAACACAAGGATGAGTCTCATTCAGTGTTCTTTGAATTCTGCACTCAGATTCAATCTGAGAAGGAGTGTAAAATCATAAAGGTCAGAAGTGATCATGGTGGTGAATTTGAGAACAGATTCTTTGAGGAGTTCTTCAAGGAAAATGGTATTTCCCATGATTTCTCTTGTCCTAGAACTCCACAGCAAAATGGAGTTGTAGAACGAAAGAATAGGACTCTACAAGAAATGGCCAGAACCATGATCAATGAAACCAATATGGCTAAGCATTTCTGGGCAGAAGCAATAAACACTGCATGCTATATTCAGAATAGAATCTCCATAAGACCAATTCTTAATAAGACTCCTTATGAATTGTGGAAGAACAGAAAGCCCAACATTTCATATTTTCATCCTTTTGGATGTGTTTGTTTTATTCTGAATACTAAAGATCATCTTGGTAAGTTTGATTCTAAGGCATAGAAGTGTTTCCTTCTTGGATATTCTGAACGCTCTAAAGGCTACATAGTATACAATACTGAAACATTGGTTGTTGAAGAATCAATCAATATCAGATTTGATGATAAGCTTGGTCTTGAAAAGCCAAAGCAGTTTGAGAATTTTGCAGATTTAGATATTGATATATCAGAAGCTGAAGAACCAAGAAGCAAAGGTTCAGAAGCTGAAGATCTCAGAAGCAAAGGATCAGAAGATCAAGTTGCTGTATATTTAGAGAATCTCAGAATTTCTGAAGAGCCAACAGTCAGAAGATCTTCTAGACTCACCTCTGCTCATTCAGAAGATGTCATTCTTGGAAAGAAGGATGATCCAATCAGAACAAGATCTTTTCTAAAGAATGGAAATCAGAATCAATTATCAGAATCAGAAGATGAGAAGTTTTACCTTCATGAAAAGCAAAATCAATGTGAAACAACTGCCATCAAGCGCTTTCTGATGGTGAACACGTGTTCACTCTATAGGTGAAAGCATGCGTGTAACTGATGGGACGCCGCCCTAGGTAACTGTGCGCATCATTTCAAATATCATGTTCTCTCACCTAACGTCATTCATCATTTAATGCATTTGATTCCATTTGATTCTGTAACTATTCATTCTCATAATTTCATTGCATTCTTTTTCAAATCCGCCTCTATATATTCATTTCAAATCATAACGTTTTTCTTTTTCGCTCTCATTCTCTCTCTCTCCTTGCATGCATTTCTGCAACTTGTTCGCCATTTTCTCTAACCCTAAACACAAACCCAGAAAGAAATACAGTAATCTCAGTCGTGCTAATATGGCTACTTCTTCATCACAAGTTGTCGATTCATCTTCTCAGCAACTTCAACAAGGAGAAGAACAACAGATTGTTCCTGTAATCACTTGCTCGATTCCTAGGAATGAGTTAGAAGTGATTTGTGAACTAGTGGTTGATTTTGACAGTCTTGAGGAACATAAGTTTCGTCTCAAGGATAACATGCTCTTTCAAGGTTGGACGTCATTATTTTCTGAATTCTGTGGACCGGTTTACCCAGAACTGGTAAAGGAATTTTGGGTTCATGTTGTAGTAGCCCCTAAAGCTATTATATCTTTTGTCCATGGAAGAATGGTTGTCATCACTGAGAACATTCTGAGAATGATGTTCGATTTGAGAAACCCTGAAGGTGTCTTTGAAGCTGATCAAAGAATGGACTGGGAAGTTGTTCTGACTGAACTCTACCCAGATACGAAGAAAACAAAGAATGTCAAAGACATGAAGGATCTTTACAAAGTCTGGACCAAGATTCTTCTAGGGTGTTTCTATCATAGAAAATTAACCCATTATACATATTTTGTCAACAAAGAGCAGCAATACATTCTGTACTGCATTGGGACTCAGAAGAAGGTGGATATTATCTACATAATTTTCAATCATATGTGGCATGTTGGAAGGGACACCAAAAATGCATTCAGAACAAAGAAAGGAAATATTATTCACTTTGGAAGAATCATTTCAAATCTTCTGGTTCATACCAAGACTATTGAAGACTTGGAAGCTCAAGGAATCATCAAGGATCCTGTCATTGCTACATGAAGCTTCTTGAATGCCCACACCTTGAGAAAGATGAATCTTATTCAAGCTGTTAGGGTTATTCCTCAACCTCTTCCTGGAGCAAGAATCAGAAGAAGCCCTGTTCTTGCGGAGTTTGAAACGTTTTTCAGAAGTGAGTTGCCAGAAGTTAAGGCTCTATATCTTGACACTCTCAAGGAAGGAGATGCCCAAGATGCCCCTGCTAAAGCTGGTCGTAAGAAAGCCTCCACTTCCAAGTCTGCAGTTTCAGAAGTTGCCTCAGAACCTGCTCAAGAAGTTGTTGTTAACAAAGAAAGAAGGACAAAGCGTAAGTTTGATCGTTCTTCTGTTGACCAGGAGAAGGAAATCCAAGAAGAAGCTGCTGCAGTAGTTAATGAGAATGCTGCTGAAAGAGAAGTTATTGCTGAAGAAAATCAAGAAATATTAGTTGAAAACGAAAATATTGAACAAGAAGCTACTGAGAGAAGGAATAAGAAGAGAAAGTTGAAGAAAAATAAGAATGTAGAAGTTGAAAAAGAAGTAGAAAATAAATAGAAAAATAAGAGAAGAAAATTGATAATAGAAGAAGAGGATGAAGAAGAAGAGATTCCAGAAGATATGAATCAGCAAGAAGAAGAAAACCAAGAAGTGGCAACTCAAGAAGCTGAAAGTCAAGAACCTGTGAATCAGGAGAAAGAAAGGCTAGAAACAGCCAAAAAAAGAGAAATTGCTCTAGGGAAGGTGAAGATAGTGAATGAGAAGAAGAAGAAGCAGAAAAGACTTGAGGCTGAATTTGAAGCTCTTTAGAATATGTCCAAAGGTATACATATTTCTGAACCTATCTCTGTCTCTGTTTTAAATTCAGAATCTGTACCAACAGAAGTTCCGGTTAACCCTCAACCAGAAATTCAACCAGAAACAGCCCCAACCAAATCACCTCAACACACCCATGTTCTCACACCTCCTTCTTCTCCCTTTCCAAATGTTCTTACCCCTCCTTCTTCACCTGCAACAAATGTTCTTATACCTCCCTCTCCACCCTCAACCAACATTGCTTCTGACCATCCCCTTGAAACCCTAGTTCTTAATATCCAACCCCTTCAAATCATCTTTCCTCCTCACTCAAATATATCCACTTCTCAACCTCCTCCTCACGCAAACTATGAACCAATTGTGACCTCCTCCCAAAATAATCCCTCAGAGAATCATGTTGCAAACAACTCACCTGAATCAGATTCTAAAAGTTCTGGTTCTTTAGCACAACTCCTCCGTGACTGCAACTACACCCCTAAGCCCCGTCCTGAGCCTGAGCTAGTGGTGTTAGATCCTGAGTCAGAAGAAGAAGTAGTTTCATCTATTTCTTTTGATAGAGAACCTCAACCCTACTTCTTTCTGAAACCAGACTCTGCCATCACCAAACTCAAATCCCACCGGGAATTTTCTGTTGGTGTACGTTTTGCAATTTTAAACCTAAGATTCTAGACAGATTTAGAGACTTTGCGAGCTGCACATCATGCTAGGATGGATGATGTTGAATTAAGAAATCTCTGGAGAATGTTCAGGAGAAACATGAATTACGAGTTCCGGAAGCTTCAGAAGATATGTGAAGCAGAAGCTCCAGGTCATCTTGGATTCCTGAGATCCTATGAAGATTTTTGGCATAGTCCTCTTGGAGGCAGGTATTGCCTTGAAGAGAAAGCTTTTATTGAGGAACTTGCAGAAGTTCCTGAAGCTGAAGCTGAACAAGAAGCACATTCTTGGGAGATGGTTGTTTGGAAGCCAAAATATCCTGTTCTGACTGGAGACTTCCAGTGGTTGTTCAACTTTCTAAGGGCGTATCCTTCTGAGAAGGCCCCAAATATGGTCATTCCTGAGGTTTTCTACCCTTCATAAGTTGCTGCTCCCATGCCTCCAAAGAATCTGGCTGAGATTCTTCAAGCTCTGGAGAATGAAGATAATGTGATCCCTGATCCAGAATATGCTGAAGATGCTTCAGAGTCAGACTCTGATGTTGAGATGGAAGATGCTGAGAATCATCCTGCTGAGACTATTCCTGTTGAGGAAAATCAAGATGATGTTCTCACTTTAGATGCTTCTGTTGAGAATGCTATTCCACTGAATGCTGGTGGTGAAACTTCTCGTCTGGTGAAGACTTTGGAGATTCTTCAGAAGAATCAAGCTGACCTAGCTTCTCGCTTGGATAAGCATGAAAACACTCATGATGAGTTCTGCTCCTTCATGAAGACACAGACTGAAAGCACTGCTGAGATTCGAAGCATTCTAGCCCATATTGTTTCTAAGTTAGGCTAGTGGTTTTCCTTTGAGTCTTAGTTGTTTCTTGTTTTCTTGCATCTGCTTCTTCTCTTGTTGTATCTTCTGTCAACTCTGATGAATCAATGCAATCTTCTTTTTCTCTCATATTGTTTTGTTTTTCATCTGAATCTTTTGTGTTTTTTGATGTTATGACAAAAAAGAGGGAGAAAATGTGATAATTGATTTGATTAATTATATCAGTTGCTGGGAGTAAGTCTCCACATTTCTAACAGAATTTGCAAGTTCTATGACTTTGAGATTTTTGCAGGATTGAAGACATTCTGAAAAAGCTCAACATGAGAAGCAAAGACATGGGGAAAAGCAATTCTATATAGAAACATGCTCATGGAAATTGAAGCAAGCTGAGTGCTGTGAAGCTTCAAGATCAGAAGCAAGAAGGAAGAATGTTCTGATATTCTTGTGATAGAATATGCTCTAACACATTCTTATCCCTTATATGTTCTGATACATTTTTTTATGTGCTCTGATACATATTTTATGTTCTGATGCATTTTATGTGTTCTGATACATATTATATGCTCTAATACATAGTTTATGTTCTGATTCATTCATGCTCTGACCTTTGTTGTCTAGTTTGATTCGGAAACATTCCAGGATGTATAGATGCTCTATTGACGCTCTGGTACATTCAAAAATGTTTTGATACAATCAAGCATGCAATGATTCTAGAAGAAATTCAAAGCTCTGAAGCTGTCCTATGGAAGCAATAAGCAAAAGCTCTGAATGTTCTGAAGTTCTAGGCATTGGTGATCGTCTAAACTGAAATGGAAAATACTCAGGGAAGTCCTTTATTTATAAATTTCTTCCAGTATTTATTTCAGGGGGGGATTATTCATCTCAGGGGGAGATTGTTAATCTCAGGGGGAGACATATTCACATACTATGTTTATATGCTTTCGCTATAACTGTGTATTTGTCTTTAGCCATCTGATATTCTGGTTGCAAATTCATATCAATTATATATGTTTTTGTCATCATCAAAAAGGGGGAGATTGTTAGAACAAGAATTGTTCTGATCAATGTTCTTAGTTTTGATGATAACAATGTATATGAATTTTGTATGAGATAATGTGGTACCCTAATTCTATGCAATTTCCATTTCAGGAATCATATAAAGAGTATGCACAAAATCAGCGCAAGAAGCACTGACTCAGAAGGTTCAGCATGCAACATCAGAACATGCTCTGGCAAGACATCAGAAGATGGTCAAGCAGAATCAGAACATGGTCTATCGAAGCATCAAAAGAACTTGAGATCAGAAGCAGAAGCACTGAAGTTCTCATGGTATAACGCTAGAAGCACTTCAAGGTCAGAAGACAAGAAGATGCTCTGCACCAAGCTATTTGACTCTGATGATATTCAAACGTTGTTTATACAAACATCAGATCAGAAGCAAGTACAGGATAGCAGGCTACGCTGACTGACAAAAGGAATGTTAGAAGCTATTAACGGCAAAGTCAGTAAAAGCAGCAAAAGCAAGGCTCGAGGTAGTTGACAAAAGAGTGAAACATTAAATGCAATGTTGTACGGATCATGCAACGCATTAAATTCTCCCGACGGTCATCTTCTCAAACGCCTATAAATAGAAGTTCTGATGAGAAGCAAGGTTACGAATTTTACACAACACTTTGCGCAAACATACAGAAACGTTGTTCAATTCAAAAGCTCTCAAACTTCATCTTCAACCTCACTTCATTACTGTTGTAATATCTTAGTGAGATTAAGCTTAAACTTAAGAGAAATATCACAGTTGTGATTATAGCTTTTTAAGAAGCATTGTAATACTCTTGTAAGAATTTATTTTACATTCTTTTGTAAAAGGTTCTAAGAGTGATCAAGGTGTGATCAGAATACTCTAGAAGACTTAGAAGGTATCTAAGTGGAAAACCATTGTAGTCAAGGTTGATTAGTGGATTAAATCCTCAGGTGAGGTAAATCACTCCAAGGGGGTGGACTGGAGTAGTTTAGTTAACAACGAACCAAGATAAAAATCATTGTGCAAATTGTTTTTATCTTAAGAGTTTTAAAACTACACTTATTCAAACCCCCCTTTCTAAGTGTTTTTCTATCCTTCAATCATTTCCCGATTTGGTTAGTGGTGGATGATGTAAATTAGGGTCCGAAACCGTTCAAATTTAATAATGAATGGTTCTCTTTTGACTCTTTTTACCCTTTTGTTGAGAAAGAGTGGAAAAGTCTTGTACTGGAGGGGAGAGGGGATTATGTCTTGAAAGAGAAGTTAGGACTTTTTAAAATTAAACTCAAGTGATGGAGAAAAGAGGTTTTTGGGAGGTATGACTTGGAGGTGGAGGAGGGAACGAGGGATATTAATTTGGCCGATGAGAGGGTGGAGATAGTGGACGGTAATTTTCTTAAGGATGTGGTTGAGAATAGAAGGGGTGTGACTAGTAGATTTTGAAGGAATTTAAGGATCAAAGAGAATATGCTTCTTCAAAAAACTAGGTTGAGATGGTTAAAAGAGGGAGATTCAAATAGTATATTTTTTTCACAAGGTTATGAAAGAAAGAAAGAAGGAAAACAAATCACATTGGTTTGATTCAATCTCTGGGTGACTAGGCACTTTTCAAGTAAGTTTGTGGAGACAGAAGAGGTTAGACCTTTATTGGAAGGGATTTGTTTCAACAAAATTAGAGAAGAGGACATGGTGGATCTTGAAAGACCTTTTCTAGAGGATGAGATTAAAGAGGTCATTTGGAGTTGTGGTGGATCGAGGAGTCCGGGTCCGGATGGATTTTCTTTTCTTTTCATCAAGAGATGTTGGCATTTTCTTAAAGACGATTTTGTTTGATTTTTTAAGAGTTTGTATGAAGGAGGTTTGTTATCAAAGGCAAGCACTTCTTCTTCTCCAAGGAGTTGATTCTCTTTGGTACAATATCTTAAAGTCTCGTTATGGTGATTTAACGACCCAAGTTTTAGGGGGTGTTTTTAAAAATGGTGCAAGGCAGGGTTCCGTGTGGTGGAAGGACATTTTGAGAATAAGGAGTAAAACTTGTAATGACCCTTTTGGTTCTTCTTGTATTTTTTCTCCGAATAATGATTTAACACACCTTTTTGGGAAGCAAAGTGGTTGGATGGTAAATTATTGAAGGAAGATTTTCCGGGTTTATTTGAGGCGTCTAGTTTGAAGGGGTGTCGGTGGCGATAATGGGTGGTTGGGTGGATGGAGTATGGAGATGGGGGGGACATAGGAGTTCCGGAGGCGATGATGGACAATTCAAATTTATTTGCCAAGTTAGGGGTATTGTGTGAATCTTTGGAGACTTTTGGGGGATTGGGCGAAGGAAAAGATGTGGTGGAGTGGGATGTAAACCAGGAAGAAGGGTTTCCAGTATCATCTTAAGGCTTTTGGGTGGAGGCTCATTGCTAATAGACTTTCAACTAAAGACCTTTTGGTGTATAGAGGTATTCCTATTCCTTTTGATCACTTAAAGTGTTCTTTTTATGGTATTGATTCAGAAAATCGGGATCATTCTTTTTTTGCTTGTTATTTGGTCAATAATATTTGGAGGGAGACTGCGTTATGGATAGATAAATTAGGGATAAAGGAGGATGAATGTTTGTCGAGTTTTATGGATTGACACTTTTTTTGTATATCTAAAAAGGTAGATGTGAAGAAGTTAGAGGTGACTTGGCTAGCTACGACATGGTCCATTTGGTTGGTTAGGAATGAAGTTTGTTTTAGAGAGGAACATTGAAATCTTGATGATTGGGTTTGGAATATCAAATTTTTGGTGTGGAAATGGACTCTTTGTGGAGACATTACTCATTCCAATAATTTATTTTCCAAATTTAGCAAAGAGTCTTTACTTTTTTTGTCGTAATTGTAATTGGTGTGTAATTTCTTTTGTCAAACTTTCGTATTTTCTCGGTGTAAACAGGTTGGAGAACCCTTAGTTCTCCCTTATATATACTTTCTTATTTTAAAAAAAAGTACTAATCATTTGTACAATTTCTGTACTCCGTAATTACATTATTTAGTAATGAAATTTATCATGAACAAACCTATAAGAAATAACATAGTTCACTTTGAAATTAGTTTTAAATTACAAATTTAACAAATCCATGAATCTGCAAGACAATGGTAGAATTTAATTTCTTACAAATATGAAACACAACGATAGTTCATACAAGAAAAGAAAATGAAATTAACGATCAAAAACGTGCCATATGCTACTAACATTCCACACCACGGAACTAACACAGATTGTTGCTAACAATATTCTAAATCTTTTCAAGACTACTACATCTCCCTTACAAATCTCTTCCCAGTTTTCACAAACAATATCTCCAATAAAAAACACCCACATAATCAAAACCAAGATAGCCGCAAACATCGAAACCAAGCTTATTTCTATAACTGTTGTTGCAGTTAATAGCAGCAATATGTATAAGATTGCAAAGATGCTCTTGTTAACTGGGTGAACTTTTATAATTAAATAAAGATAAGACTGAAAAAACATAGCAATAAAGGGGAGTAAGACTTCAAAAATATTACCAGCAGGTACTGATGATATATTAAGTGCTGGAAAGATGATCAATACAAAACAGAAAATCATTGATGTCATAGCTACTCTCTCCAATATCTCTTTGTCACTCATCTCGTACCTATACATATAATTAAACATGTTCATTAGATTTATTTGGACTGCATGAAGAAAATTAATACATGAAAGTAAATTGAAGAGAACGAGTATACCTTGGATCCCGACGTGGTACAGAAGACTTAGAGCCTTCCATCATAATTTCGGAATCTTATATGTTTTTTTTTCTGCCGTCAGTATAACAATGTGTGCATATGTACATATACAAGCATTTATATAGGTTTGAGGAGTTAAAAAATTGTAGTAACAATTTTTGAAAAAGTTAGTTTTTAATTGATTGATTTGACTTAGTTTAGGATTCTGAGTTTCATACCATTTTTCTCGAGAGGTTTTGTTTTGAATTTTAAAAGATGGATTTCCCTTCACCCTAAATTGACTCGATGAGAATAGGGTTTGCTTTCACCCTAAAATGATTCGTTTAAAATTTGTGGCAAGTCATTTTCCTTAGTTAGTGAAATTAGCTATATTGTAGTTGAACATGTTCCTTCCATTAATACATACTACATGAATTTATCTATCATTTGTTTATTTAATGTACATATAGTTCTTAAGGAAACCTGTTTGGCCGTTTCCTCATATAGTTCTTAGTCCAACAGTTTATACCCTAATTTTTTAACACAAGTATAGAAATAATTTATTTTCAGCTTATATCCTATAAAAGTAAGCGATTACAAATAAACATGTATAAGATATATTAATAACAAAATATAAAATAAATTTAAGTTGTTTTTATATTATTATATATGCTATTATTTTGTTTTAAAATAGTTTTACACAGTTAATCAATAAGAATAAATTATTCAGTCATATATCAGAAATTTTACAATTTACAGTATGATGTGGCAGGATATATGATGGTGATTGGTTACCACTGTAAAATAATTTTAGCTTGCATATTCCATTTTCTCTAATGAATATACCAATAATAAATTATGAATTTAGGTGTTATGAGTATTCCCAAGATGATGAGCAAATTTGGGTTTGAGAGATTAATTGCAATACATTGTCAATAAAAATTAATTTATACTGTCATCCAATTAGAATGAATGATTTTGACATATAAAAAGAGATAAACATGAAAAAATAGTTATTAAAGTGATTTATTTATGGTTTATATTTTTATTTTTAATTTCATAGTTATGTGTCAAAATAATTCATTTTAATTGGATCACAATGTAAAGTGATTTTACACTTGTATTTCAATTAATCTCTAATATTAATAATTTTTTTACATGAATGTTACATGACTTTCATTTAAATTAAAAAAATCGAAAACCCTAGTGAGAAAATCTTCCTATTAACGTTAAAAAAAACTAATTTTAAAATTTTATTTTCACTTTTATTCTACATTTCAAACAACTAATAATATTAAAAATGAATAGCAAAACGTAATGAGCCAAACCTCAAATTTTGAATGAGTCAATTTGGAGAAAAAGTAAATCCTATTTTCTCTCGCTATACCCTTTCAAAATCAAAACAAAACCTCTCGAAAAAAACGATATGAATGCCATCAAATCTACTAATACTTATATTCACCTAAGCCAAATGAGCACATCAAAGTGATTTGCTCACTATATCAAGTGATTGTGAGTGAATAGAATCTACCTCAATCAATCCAAGGTGCGTTCTATATTCCTTTAATATATTTTTAGTCCCATGCTACTCTTTTTTGTTTTTAATCTCTCTCTGTATATTGTGACAGTGAAAGAAAAAAAAAATAAAAGATCCCGGGTTTAGGGTTTACGATGGAAGGATCTAACATCTCATTACTACGTAAACCAAAGTATATATTTATTTTTCTAAATTTTTGTCCGTGTTCTATTTCTGTATAATCTTTATTATATAATATCTAATGAACGCCAATAAATATATTTATAGGCACATGATCAGCGACATAAAGAGGTTGGAGAAAGTAGCTGTGAACTCAATGACACTATGCTTGCTATTGGTTATCTTTACGGCATTAAAGTTATCATCATTTGGTGGCAAATTCATGGAAAAATATGATACCATCATGGTGTTCTTTCCGATTTATATTGTTCTATATTTTCAACTATCACTACTTAGTACAATAGTTAATCATCCGGTTAACAAGAGCATCTTCCCAATCTTATACATGCTGCTGCCAGTAACTGCAACATCAGTTGTTATAGTAATGAGCCTTGTTTCGCGGGCTGCGGCGGTCATCGTTTTGATCTTATGGGTGATCGTTATTGCGTCGATTGTTTATCTTAATTGGGAAGAGATCTATAATGTGGATATTGTAGTTTTGAATAGATTTAGGTTAGTTTTAGGAATAATTTGCGCCATTTCTCTAATTTGGAATGTTTATTGTATGTTGGGCGCATTAAATTCTTAATTACATTTTCTTATTATGTATTGAATTTTATTTATTTTGAGAAAGATAATGTTTGTGGATGCAATAGACTAGCACAAGTGTTTAGGATTTCTATGATCATTCTTTATCAATTTTGGTTTTGTTTCTCATCAATTTCTTTGCTACAACTAAATCTATTTGAAAATTAATATTTTTAGGGTTGATAACTATAATTTTTATCTTGGAAAACTATCCATGTTTTGACAAGTCATATAAATATTATCTCTTTCACTACAGCAAAATTGTTTTACATTATTTGACAATCAAAATTTATAAACTAGTTTATGTAAAAAACTTATACTCCTTTAGGGCTTTTTATGGTATGGTTAACTTTGAAAGTCAAACCGAACTGAACAATAATAAAAATTGACTCGAACTGAACCGAACCATTTTAATTTATTCAGAACCGAATCATAATTATTGGTTTTGTATAACATTTTAAAATTTCGAACCGTACCGAACCGTTAAAAGTTAAATTTTCTCAATCCGAACCATTCATTAAAGAACCGAACTATTAAACTATTTTTTATTTTTTTATAAAAGAAATTAAAACTTGTTTTTTGTAATTTTCATTTTCAGTTTCTGTTCGGTTATAGTTTCGGTTAAGTTCGGTTCTAGTTTTGGTTCGGTTCTAGAATTGTTTGTACAATATGGTTTAGTTCACTAACCAAATATAACGGTTCGGTTAATTTAACTTCAATACTGTTCGGCGGTACGGTACGATTCGGTTCATAGTTCTTTTTGTACAACCCTATACTCCTTAATTCAGGTAGACTTTGTTTTCATAAAACAAATTTGTGATAGTTTTTTACACCCAAAACGGTAGTTCGCATTGTAAGAAGATTTAAAATCGAGAATAAAAATTAATCACGAAGATTCAATTGGTATAAAAATTTTATAAAGTTTTTGTTGGAATTAAATCTCCATTGACGCACAAGATGAAGAAGATGAAGATGAAAAAAAATTGTAGAGAAAGAGAGAGTAACAAACTTCTAACAAACTTTCTCAATGAAAAACACTTGCACATACTACAATAACGAACTGAATGTGATTCCGTTTATATACTACAACCGAATTCAAATGCACATCAAATTAAAGCTAAATGCACTTAAATGCAAAATCAAATGAAATGCTAATGGTAATTACAATGATGAATTTGAATCACAACTAACACCATCCCGTAATTCATATTCATCCAATTAAAATCTACGACAGCAATTCCATCCGCAAGGCTTATGGAAGATTTTGACTGGTTTACTTATTCTGAACTCCAATTCTTGCAGTAAATTCATCAAACAACTTGACAAGCTAACAAAGCACCAATTATGTATTCAGCTTCACAAATTGATAAGGCTACCACTGGTTGCTTCTTGGAGCACCATAAAATGGGGGCTACCAGATACTTTCAAGTATCTTGTAGTGCTTCTTCTGTCAACTCTCTTTCCTCACCGGTCAGAGTCTAAATAACCTATCAATTCAGCATCATCTAACTTCCCGGATGGAAACAAAAGGTCATGCTTTAGATTCCTTTTCACATACCTTAGAATCCTGACTATAGCTTGGTAATGAGTCCACTTTGGTATACTCATAAACCTACTAACCATTCCATTTGCATAACAAATGCCAGGTCTAGTATTACAAGCCAACTAACTGTTTAAAACTTGCATATACATGGTCACCATTAAAATCAGAATCTAGCTTATGGTTTATTTCTGAAGGTGTAACTGCAGATTTGTAATTCATCAGCCCAAATCACTTCAGAAGTTCAATTTCATACCTCAGTTGGTGCATAATGATTCCATTTTTAGAGTGAAGAATCTCCACCCCTAGAAAATACACCATATTTCCAAGGTCAGTCATCTCAAATGCATTCATCAGCACCTTCTTAAACTTGTTCAATTCAAAAGTACAACTCTTTGTCAGCAATAAGTAATCAACATAAAGACACACCAGAATCATATTGTCATTAGAGGTATTCTAAACATACACACCATACTCCATCTCATATTTTCTGAATCCTTGAAGTTTGAAAAATGAAACAATTTTCAAATTCCAAGCTCTTGGAGCTTGTTTAAGTCTTTATAAGGCTCTATACAACTTGTACACCATCCCTTCCTGATTCTTGTTCACAAATCCCGAAGGTTTTGACACATAAACCTCTTCTTCCCGAAGGACCATTGAGAAAATCAAATTTCATATCTAAATGCATCAAAGGCCAATTCTTACTAGCAGCCATAGGAATCACCAGTCAGATTGTTTCATGTATAACTATAGAAACAAACACTTCAAAGTAGTCTAAACCATAGTTATGTAGAAATCATCTAGCAACTAGCCTCACTTTGTGCTTTGCAATTGATCCATCAGACTTCAGCTTTATCTTAAAAACCCATCTGACGTTGATGGATTTCTTGTTTTTGGGCAACACAGACAACTTCCATGTTTGGTTTCTCTCTATTGGCTCAAGTTCTTTTTCCATGGCCTATAGCCACCCTTTCTTCTTTAAAGCCTCATTGATACTGACAGGTTCAAAATCCACCATAATGACACACTAAATAACTTCCTATTCAGAATCAATCCCAGTATCTTGCAGTAACTCACAATCTACAAGTTTCCTTGGTATCTAACGAATTCTTTGTGGTCAAGTTTTAAAGGTTGAACCACCTTTAGAAGATCCACCTTCAGAAGGCCCATCTTCAGGGCATAAACACCTTAAGAGATTGGATTCCAATCAGAGTCTAGATCACCACCAAAATCTAAATCATCATCAGATTTCCCTTCAGATTCAAACTCTTCTTCATAATGTAACTCACCTTCATAGTCTCCTTGATCAGTGCATTTGAATGCACATTCTCTTATGTTTGTACTTAGGCATTTGCGTAGCTTATTTGTTTATTTCACTACTAGAAATTTGGCCTACGGCCACGCTAAAATTTTCCACAGCTCAGAAACTGTGGCCACATATATGATTTGGCCATGGTTATCAAAGCGTAGAATTATGTTATAAATTATTGAATCCGGAGTATGAAACTGTGGCCTTTTACTTCAATTGCCACGGCTAGACAACTGCAGATATTTTTAGCTGCAAAGGCAAACCGCGGTTTTATAATTTTCACTTCAAACTATAACCCAAGCCTAAAAAAATATATCCCTCCAAAATTTCCCTCTTTTTTTTTTTAGTTTCCCTCTCATAATTTTTTTTTATAATTCTTTTTATTATATTAAAAAAGTAAAAAAAAAATTGAAAAGATAAATACGCTACGAAACCCTAAAATCAATCAAAGTTCTCTCTTCTTTCTCTTTCCCAAACACAGCCGCTCCTTCTCCTCCAACCTCCTTTCATTTCTCTTCTTTGTACAAGGAAGCAACAACGCCTCTTTCCCCTTCAATTTCACGATTATGGAAAATACAATGGAAGAACAGAAAGTTTTCCCGTCTTCCCCTCTATCGCTCTCGATGAACAACAATCAAGACCTCTCTCCCGATTTCTCTCTCGATTTCTATTCCTCTCTCGATCGATTCCTCTCCGCGTAGACAACAACAAAACCCTCTTTCTTGTTTTCTATCTCTCTCGCGATCGGCCCTCTCTTTCGTGAGCTTTCTATCTCTCGCGTTTTGCTTGCGGCCATGGAAGGAGCTTTGAAAGCTCATGTCAACAAGAACAAATTTTCACTTGCAAACAGGGATGGATATCCGGGTATGTTTCTCTCTATTTTCGTTTTCCTTTTTATGATATAGCGACAACAACTCATGTTTCTCTCTACTTTTTTTCAATTTTCAGACAATACACAAGGACAAAATATTTGCAGCAACTATTAACAGTAATATTGAGAGTACTCTCAAGAAAACTTTCTGTTGCTTCCTTGTACTCTCAAGGAGAAAGATCAGGCAGAGTCAGAACAACCGAAATCACATTCTGCTTTCTCTTTTCCCGAAATCGCAAGGCGTCTTCTCGCCGATCGTCTTCTAGCAGAAGCAGAAGCATCAGAAGAGGCTAATCTGAAATCCCCTTTCTGCTCCAGCAAGGTTTATTTTCATCTATACTTATACTCACTCACTAAATCATTAACTAACTCTTTGTCAATAGATGGATCTTCAATTTCGTATTGTTCCTTTTCTTTTTTAGCACAAGGTTCCTTTATTATCTCTTGAAGCTTTGCATCATCTACACATCTTCATTTTATTTAAGGTTGTTTTCGTTTGCAAAGTTTGTTGTATTTTGTTCAGTTTTAGAGTTTTGTTTTTGTAAGTTTTGCTATTTAGGGTTTCAAATACCGATTTTAGTTTTGATTCAGTATCTAGATGTGTTATCTGACAGCAGTTCTTGGTTTTGATTTATCTGCAGTTTTTGAAGAGGGCTTGTTGTTTTGATCAATATCAAAATGGCATGGAAGGGCAATGTAAGAAACTTCTGAATTGTGTGTTGTCTATGATTCTCATTGTTTTTTGTTTTGAATTGTCTGTTGTTTTGAATTAAGTGTTTTGTTTTGTTTTTCTGGTTTCTTGTTCTTACAAGTTGTAGCATGTAAGAAACATGAAGTGGAATTGATACTCTTTTTCAAACTCTGTTAACTTTGATTTTAGGAAAGCATTTCTGGAAATTAAATATTTTGTCTAGTAACTTAATATATGGTTTCCTTGCTTACATATCATGTGAAGATGTCATTGAATCAATTCACAACTCTCTACACCTTGCTGAAGAGTCAAATGATATAGCATGGCAGTTTGATGATTGCAACACTCTTCTGTTATTATCTCCTGTTCTCTTTGTTTGTGTTGCAACACTCTTCTGTTATTATCTCCTGTTCTCTTTGGGAACTCTGATCTTAATCATCTATTACAGATCGAAAAGGCTAAATTTATGTTTGTTTTGTTGGCCCACGAGCAGATCCAGGAATTCAATGATGTAAACAGCAATTTCAGAATCTTTCTTCTTTCTACAAGGGCTGGTGGATTGGGAATAAACCTTACTGCAGCTGACACTTGCATTCTTTATGACAGTGACTGGGTACTTTTTGACTTTTTCCTGCTTTACAGTATATACCTTGCAATCTGCTTATGACTTTGTTGTACTGATTTCGCTGAATTCCAGAATCCTCAAATGAATTTGCAGGCCATGGATAGATGTCATAGAATTGGTCAAACAAAGCTTGTTCATGTTTACAGGCTTGCAACTGCACAATCAGTAGAGGTATTTGGCAGTATATTATATTTGTACGGCATGTAACAAATGGCTTGTAATTTTGAGATGAGCATAGCATGGTCCTTTTACAGGGTTGAATGTTGAAAATAGCTTTCAACAAGTTGAAGCTTGAGCACGTGGTGATAGAGAAAGTACAATTTCATCAAGAACGCACAACGACTTCCATTATGGATGAATTGGAGGTTTGTATGTTAGCAGTAGTTTTTAATTGATATTTTCTCTTCCTATTTGTTTTGTATAAATTCTCTTGGATGTCGAAGGTTGTGGTTTTGGTTATTTACATGGCTAGCTAATTTTGAACTTGACTAGAATTTTTTTCTAATCTGTTTAATTGGCCTAAATAGATGAGCATGCAATCCTTTTAATTATCAATTAGTCTCATTCAAGTTTATACATCTTATACTACAATTTGCTTAAATTTTGTCGAGGATTAGTTGTATTGTAATGGATCAGTTATTTTAATCTCAATATATTGAATAGGATTATGTGGAATAAGAGATTAAATATGTTGATTTTGGGTTTGGGGGATGAATTTGTGGTGAGATTCTTGAATGTGTTATCAGCATCCTAATCATTGTGTGTGAGGAGGTCTTGATATTAATTAGAATTTGATTTTGCAGTGACAAAGCCTACTTTGTTGATCTATTTGTGAGAGCATCAAATGCACCAGCCATCAAGATGTATGAAAAGGTAATGATTCTGTACTTTTTATTTCCAATTAAACCCTCTCTTACTTCCCTTATGGGTTTATGCACAAGATTGTGTTAAAATGGTTTCTTTGCTGGACTTTAGAATGATCAAGGGGGTCTCTTGAGATGTTATTTTTTATCTATGCATTCCCTTGTTTTTTTGAACTGTTAGGAGGATTCGTGATCTACATGTTAATATCTTACATCATTAAAAAATAGCTGGATCCTTATACATTTGAAAATAATAATAAATGTAGCCTATAAAAATGAATTGTTAAACCTGCTGCAGTTTTGTGCTTGACAACTGTCAAGAATGAAGACAAAATGGAATTCAGCAGAATCCTAGAAGCCATTAAGGTGGTTGAACTTAAAAGCTTTGATTCTTATATTCTCATTTACATTTTCATATTCTAAATTTTGAATAGTTTGTTATATTTAACTAATCTATAATGTCTTGTTTTTTTTCAGGCTAACTTCAACGACAAGTATGAGGAATACAGGAAGAAGTGGGGTGGCGGTATCATGGGTTCCAAATCTCAAGCAAAAACTAAGGCCAAGGAAAGACTCATTGCCAAGGAAGCTGCTCAAAGAATGACCTAGAAGTTTTATATGCTTTTGGTTGTTTTAGAATTTGAGGATGTTATTCTTCTATATTTTTGACTGAGGTTTTCTTTTCATTCTGGCACATGAGTGTTTTGATTTTAAATATATTATTTGTCAACTTTTCTGATGTTCACACAACCAACATATTTCTATCAAACTCACCGGCAATGTCATCCTCTCTAGCACAACAAGCGTACTCTCCTAGTCATCCATGACCTTGTTAGATAATGTGAGCTCTTGTGTGTACGTTGGAAGTCTTTTTCTTACTACCTGGATCTTAAGAAATGCTAGTATTAGTAGTTTTCCTGTAATTTAGTGAAAGGTTAAAAGGTCATTTTATATTAGTAGTATTGGTAGTTTTTCTTACTACATGGATCCTAAGAAATGCTAGTATTCGTATATTTTAACATTATATATATATATATATATATATATATATATATAATGAAATATTTATGTAATGATACAGAAATAAACCGTGGCAAGATAAATGGTTTAGAAAGCATAACATTTAACAACGGTTTTAAATAGGTGGTGATAACCAAACCGTGGCTATATCTTGAACCAATACTGTGTCGTAAATGTTAAATTGAAACCGTGGCTTTACCATATAGCCACAGTTTTGCAGTCATGGCAAATACAAACCGCGGCCTTAATCAAGCTACCTAAACCGTGGCCTAAAAAGCCACGGTTATCAAAAAGGCGTGGTCTATACCAAAAAACCGTGGACTTTACTTTAGGCCACGGCCGCATACTCCACAGTTGGATTTCTGTGGCCAAACCGTGGCCTCAGCGTTACGCCACGGTTATTTTGCATAGAGCCTCGGTTTCCTGGGCGTGGCAGGAGACCTTTTTTCTTGTAGTGTTTTACTATTTTATTATGTTTTTAGAATTAAGTCTTTTTTTGCCTTTAATATATTTTCGTTTGTTGTTTTCAGCTTTAGAGGTTATTTGATAGCTGTCCACTATTTGGATCATAACTTGAGCTATGGGAATCAGATTGACGCGTTATAAGAAATCTAATAGAAAGAGCTACAACTTTTCAGTTAGAGTCAAAAGCTGATTTGGAGTGCATAATTTCCAGTTGTTCGTTGAAGTTTCACATTATAAAATATTTAGTTTTGGGCTGAATTTGGGTCGGTTTCTTTTATGTCTTCGACCCAGTTTGAGCTAGTAGTGAAAACCTTATTTTGTTTATAAGGCTTGTATCCGTCCTACAGTGCCATTCATTCATGATTTTATTTTGAGAGCTTTGTAGGTTTGGTCATGGAGAACTAATTCCAAGAAATTAATCTGTTGTAATTGGTTTCCGCTGACACTTTGAGGTTCTTTTAATTTCCAGTAAAAATAGTTTTCCTTTCAATTCTTCTCTTTGATATTTGTTGGCTTAATTCGATTAATCTTAGGGTTGATTGATTTATTTCGATGATTGCATGTTTCTATACTTTAATCGCGTTTTCTTAATTCGCATATGTTTATCGTGTTTGCTTAATTCACGATTGCTATATCTAATCCGTTTGATTAATTCGAAAATTAGGAACATAAATCATATAATATCAATTGCGCTTGTATGATTGTTATTATAATTGAAAAGGGAATAGAATATTTTTAGGAATTGGAAATTATTTGGGTCGATGATAAGTTGGGAAACAAAAACAATAGATTAATCATTTCAGTTTATTTTGATAATTACTTATTTGCACTATTTTTCTTAATCGAACAAAACCCCCCATAAATCATTTTGATCAATTGGTTAAAAATTATACAAGAATCCTTGAGATATAATACTCGAGTTGTCGTTACTGTAAACTATATTTAAAAAATTATCGTTTTTGATCCGTGCGCGACAGCGGATCACTCCTTCAGAGTCACACACATCTTTATACTCAAATTCAGCTTTAGAGTCACCTTCAGACTCTGATTCATCTTCAAATCCATAATCTCTTTCAGAGTCAGAAATAAATTCAGAATTTAACTCAGGTGTTAATGCTCCACCAGAGTTGGATTGCGACTTTTTCCTATCCCATGCTTCAGATTCTTTCACAATGTTGTCTATGCTAACTTCAAACTTGTTGGAGACTGGACAGTGGAGCTTATAAGCACTTATACGATGGTAACCTATAAGTAACATGACTCTGCTTCTGTCATCCAACTTGCCTCTCTAAGCATCTGGAACATGTTTGTAACAAACATTACCAAATCCTTTCAGATAGCTCACACTTTTCTTCCTTCTAGTCCACTTCTTAATAGGAACTACTCCCTTTATTTTATTTGTTGGAATATTTTGAGCACATATGCTAAAGTAGCAATAGCTTTACCCTACAATTTGTATTGAAAATTCTTCTATTTCACCATGCTCCTTGACATATCAAGCAAAATTATATTTCTTCTTTAAGCAAGACCATTGTGTTTGTAAGTTAAGAATGCACCTAAGAGGGGGTGAAATAGGTGCTTTGAACGATTTTTGTTTTAGAGATGTGTTACTATAATTTTCAGGTTTGATGGTGTTTATGAAAGCGATAAAGTGAAGAAATGTAAAGAACACTAGGGGATTATACTAGTTCCTCTCACAATCCTAGAGTACGTCTAGTCCCCTTACACCATGTAAGAGATTTTAATAGTTGGTAGAACCTTGTACAAGCCTAATACTAGTATATATACACAAGTTACTAACCAAAATCACTAATTCAAATCACCTTATGATTCAACCAAGTGGAAAACATAACAATCCTCTCTTTTCACTCTTTTTTCCAACAATCCTGGACGACAAGGTATACACATAATTCTGGATTTTTATAAGAAGTTAGAAGTAGTAAGACTTAAATCAATTACTTGAATTTATCTTCCCTTCCAAATATGATAGATCAATTATTCAACTTAAGTTCTCAACAACAAAAATATGATAATATATGAAAATGTTATGCAGAATGTTCTTGACAAAGTTTGTGAAAGATGAGTAGAAATAGGTAGAATAATTTTTGGAAGAGGTAATTTCAATTGAATTTTTTTTGCATTTTATAGATGAAGAAAAACTTTTGGAAAATCATTGCAATGGTGAATAAAGTAATATGAAAATGTCTTGTAATTATATGTAAATATGCAATGAAAAGGTGTTATGAAAAGGTGCAAGGATCACAAAATTTTTCAGAACAATTGTAGTGACAATCGATTGCACAAACATGGTAATCCATTATCATGCATCCAACATCCAAAAAAATTCAAAATTATGTTGTGACAATCGATTGCACATACATGACAATCAATTGTCATGCCTAGAAAATTCTTTTTTTGCTTTAGCAAAATGCAAACCAGTTTTGGTACAATCGATTGCACAAAATGGCCAATCGATTTTCATCCCTTAAATATTTGCAAACTTTTCTAAGTTAATTTTGGAAAACATGATAAATGATAATGCATATTAGATTTTGAAGTAGGAATGTTTTGAGCACTTAGTCTATGGATAATGGACCATATATTTGTACCTTAATTCCATAAGACACCATTGATATTGATTTATCCATCCAATAAGAACTTTTGCATCTTTTTGATTTTGGTTCCATTAAGTGCTTCATGTTCTTCATCCAATCATTTGTTATCATCAAAATATAATGCTCAATTACATTATCCTCACAATACTTCTTGAACTCTATGGAGTTGTACTCACCTCCACCATCAACTCTGTATGGAGCAGTAACATAATGCTCAATTACATTATCCTCACAATACTTCTTGAACTCTATAGAGTTGTACTCACCTCCACCATCAACTCTGAGAACCTTTAGACTATGTCCACTCTGATTCTTAGCCTTGACTCTAAACCTTTTGAATGCAGCAAACATCTCATGTTTGAACTTTAAGAGAGCTACCCATGTCATTCTTGTGAACTCATTTACAAATGACACAAAGTATTTGTTCCCTCTAAGTGAAGGTATTGGAAATGGTTCAAATACATCATAATTCCCCACACCTAAAGCATGTTTTGCTCTTGGAGGAACTTCTTGTGAGAATGGCATTCTTGGTTATTTGCCTCTCATGCATACATCACATGGTTTTTCTGGTGCTAAAATCTTAGGATATCCAGGAACCATATTGTTTGAACTCATATGCCATAAGCTTTTGAAGTTGAGATGCCCTAATCTCTTGTGCCATAAATCACTTTCCTTTACAACACTCGTTGCACTAAGGCATTGAGAGTCTGTAGATTCAACATTCACCTTGAATGTACCATTTCTTCCTTGTTCAAACTTCATAATCAGCTTCTGATTACAGTCATACAGCTTCAAGATATTTTTCTTCATAGTTACCAAAAAACCTTTTTCAATCAGCTGACCTACACTCATCAGTTTCTTTTCAAGCCTATAACATACCACATATCCTGCATCAATGCAATTTTACCAGTCTTCAGAGTCACTCTGGCATTTCCCATTCCTTTAACATTCAAATAATTATCATCAACACATATGATCTTGTCCTTTTTACTTGAGTCAAAATCAACTAGCCATTTCTTTTTTCAAGTTAGGTGATTTGAGCAGCCAGTATCCATATACCACAAAATTTCCATTTTTTCACCTTCATTCTCAGACGCCATCAATATCCTAGTTTCGTCCTCTGAATCTCCTCTTGCTATATTGGCTTCTTCACACTTGTTTTCTTTATTTGGCCAGCATTTAGAGGCAAAGTGACAAAATATATTATAGTTATAGCACTGAACCTTTCTCTTATCAAACTTCTCATTTTCCTTATGAACATTGTTATGTTTCTTCTCTTCAAAAGAATAATGTTCTGACTTTTGAACATAATTTTATTATTCTCTATCCATGTTTGCTTCTTGTTCTTCTTAACAAAAGAAGCCTTCAGAGCCTGTTCAGACTCCCTCTCATAGTTTCTTTCAGTCGCACACAACTCTTGTTATCTTAGATTTTTACTCTATTCTTGGGGTTTGGGTTGCTACAGACATATACTGCTCGAATCCTTATCTAAGATGATTATCTAGTAGTTTTTGGATTCTAATGATAGATTTAGAGCTGATATTCACTTGGGTATCTGTACTTAATGCGTCTGTGTTGGTTGTGTTGTGCTGAGAGATTGTCGACGCGAGTAACACGGTTGTTTTTTGTGTTGTTGAGGTTGATTGAGAGATCGCCTCCGAGATGATATAGTGGGTGTTGTGGTTTGATAGAAGAACTTCTAGGATTATAATTTAGTATAATTTAGTATGATATAATAATAATAGTAATAATAATAATAAATATAATAAAAATAATAATAATAATAATAATAATAATAATAATTATAATATCTTATCCAAGTGAAAGAAATGATTGTCACTAATTTTATTTTACAAAGTCAATACTAATTCCCTTTAGTTTAGACCTATAACCTATTAATAGCCCAAAGTTTTGGTCGAGAAAATGTTATTATCCTTTTAAAAAAACAAAGGTTCTCCACCTTTTTTGTTGCTAAATTTAGAATCACACCCTTACAATTTTAAGGACTACCATTGTTTATTTAACCATTCCCGAATTTGTTCTCCATTATATAACACAAACCAAGGATTATACCAAAGTACAAACCAACTTGGTTTTGATTGATATTGGTATTAGCTTCGCCAAGGTCTTGTTAATTGTTCTGTTAAGAAATTCAACTAATCTCAAGACCTTGGCATTTATACAAGTAGAAAAGAAAAAGAAAAATATAGTTAAACACATTACACATTATTATATAGGAAGGGAGAAAAAAAAAACACAAAAAGTAAGCATGGGAAAAATAATGGTAGAAAGTTCTACTATGATTGCCTTTATTCTCTTGGTTTTTGTCACCATTACTATTCCATGCACTGAGGCTGGAATTGCTGACTTTGATGATTTTCTTAAAAATCAATCTGATGAAGCCCATAAACTTGTTCTTGATTCTTATGTTCCAATTCCTGAAGAAATTGCAGATGACCTCAATCTTCATGTTAATTTGTAAGTATCTTTACATCAACTATTTTTTTTTTCAATTTATTATTATATATCATGCTAATTGTTACTCTATTAGAAGGAATAAAAACAATTGATATGATAATAATAGTTCATATTTTATGTACAAATCGAGTATTCTCGTACTCAACACTTCATATATATACTTGCAATTGTTATTCCTTTAAAGTAAAAAGAATTACCCTGATATAAAAGGTTTGCAGACAACAAACTGTGCTGCTATTTTTTTTATGGCCAAACCGATTCCCTTGAAAATTACTTTGATTCTCCGCATGTCTTGTCTCGGGCGCTAAAATGTTTAATGTGTCATATGCAAATAGTACGAAAACATGTTAGTTGTTTTAACACACTTTTTCATGTTGATAAGGTTAAGTTGAACTTTTTATTACTTTTCTATAAACATTAGTAATCTAAGGTTCGATACATTAATTAATACAGATTAATGGAAGATTCAAACAACACAAGGAGGGAATTGAGGCAAGGTAAAAAAAAATTAGGACCATGTGAAGCAACCAACCCAATTGATAGTTGTTGGAGATGCCAAAAAAATTGGGCTCAAAATAGATTTCAGTTAGCCAAATGTGGCAAAGGGTTTGGAAGAAGAGCCACTGGTGGACTTGGAGGCAGAATTTATGTAGTAACTGATCCTTCAGATAATGATATGGTAAACCCTAAAGTTGGTACCCTAAGACATGCTGTTATCCAAAAGGGTCCATTGTGGATCATTTTCCAACGTAGTATGGTCATTAGATTGAACCAAGAATTGATGGTAACTTCAGACAAAACAATTGATGGTCGCGGTGCTAATGTTCAAGTTAAAGATGGTGCTGGAATTACAATGCAATTTGTTAACAATGTTATCATTCATGGGCTTCGTATGACAAATATTAAATCTAAAAATGGTGGTCTGATTAGAGATTCTGTTGATCATGTTGGAATAAGAACAAGAAGTGATGGTGATGCTATTTCTATTTTTGGTTCTTCTAATATTTGGATTGATCATCTTTCACTCTCTCAATGTGAAGATGGTCTCGTTGATGTTATTCAAGGTTCTACTGGTGTCACCATCTCAAATTGTCACATGACAAAACATAATGATGTAAGTAATTTTGCTTTAATATATTCTTATTATATTTTTAACTCTGAGATTTATAATTCATAAACCTCTTCTACAGTCTATTAAAATGACACAGACACTCTTCAAGTTTTTAATGACAATTAAAAACCGTAGTTATATATGATATTTATCTACGATTTTTTGTTTGTCACTGAATATATATGTTACAAACCGTAGTTGTATGATATTTATCTACTATTTTTTGCCTGTCACTAAACATATATGTTTTATTTTTTTTTACTAAACATATATGTTAAAAACCGTAGTTCTATATGATATTTTTCTACGATTTTTTGTCAGTCACTGAACATATATGTTACAAATCGTAGTTGTATATGATATTTATCTACAATTTTTTGCCAGTCACTAAACATATATGTTAAAAACCGTAGTTGTATATGATATTTATCTACGATTTTTTGTCTGTCACTGAACATATATGTAAGTATATGACAAAGATGGCTACTATTGCAGGTTATGTTATTTGGAGCAAGTGATACATACAATGGTGACAAGGTAATGCAAGTAACAGTAGCATTCAACCACTTTGGTCAAGGATTAATTCAAAGAATGCCAAGATGTAGATTTGGTTTTGTCCATGTTTTAAACAATGATTACACACATTGGCAAATGTATGCAATTGGAGGAAGTGCAGGACCAACCATTCTTAGTCAAGGAAATCGTTTCATTGCACCATTCAATACTGCTGCAAAAGAGGTCACACATAGGGATTATGCTGCAAGTGGAGTTTGGAAAAATTGGCAATGGACTTCAGAAATGGATGTGTTCATGAATGGTGCTACATTTACACCATCTGGATCACCAATCAACAAAGCTCCATTCAAGAAAGGCTTTATGATGAAACCAAGACATGGATCTCATGCTAGTAGACTAACAAGGTATTCTGGTGCCCTAAATTGTGTGGTAGGAAGGCCTTGTTAGAAAGAAAAATACCGTCTTTATGATGTTTTTTTTTTAATTTATTTAAAAAAAATGTATTTATAGGAAATGGCACACGCCTGCGCACACGCACAAATAGCACGATTTTTTTAATGTTTTGTTAAAAACATGTATTTATTGTAGCGTTGTTGTGTGAAAGGGAGGTGAAGTCATTCCTTTGATTTAGATGTCAAGAAATAAAGAGATTGTTCTGAGTTATTTTTAAACTTCATTTTTGGTGTGTTGCTTATTTTAAAAGTTGTAGTCACTCATGACAAATTCAATAAGATTATGAATTTTATATTTATAAATTATTTTTCTTTGTTACTTTTTTAATATATTTTTTTTATATATTGATTATAGAGAGTGAATGGTTTCTTTTGTTACAAGAAAAATACAAAATAAGTATGAAACTAATGTGGCTTTAGCTTATAATAGGGATCATAATTGAAAATGGAATTAATATCTCTAGAAATCATATTGGTTATTATGATTTGTAATGTGACATTAGGTTGATGATCTGGTTACCGTCCAACAACTATGCAAAAATAGAACAAAACGTAAAAAAATTATTACTTTGTATTACAAATTATAGATTAGCAATAGCCTTTAGGTTCTTTTCTGTTTTTACTTTTGACTTGAGTTTGTTAATTTATGAGTTGGTTCAAGTTGTTTACATATTGGTTGAAGATATATTTTACAATTTGATCAACCATCAACACTCTCCTCTATATTAAAGAGAAGACTTAGATGTAATTTTAGTTTCTTTATTTTAATTTTTTCGTCTTTTTAGTCATTCTATAAAAATAAAAATAAATCTTTTTGGTCTTTTTTGATATTTCTTTGTGTTTTTGTTGGCCCCCTCTAAATTTGTATACTTGATATGTCAAGTTATAACGTGAAAATAATTCTGTAGCACCACATCTAATTTTTGTTAGACACATTAGAGTAAAACATTTTATATTATTGTTAATTATATAAAATTGCGGTGATTTGGCTAGCAACTACGTGGAGTATTTGGAATAGACGTAATGCAATGATTTTTAAGAACGAACATTTTAGTTTCGTAGAGTGCATGTCGGAGATTCTCTTCAATTCTTGGAATTGGCTTAACTCTTATTATAAACTAGCGGATAATTGTAACTGTCATGTTTGGAATACTTTACCGCTCATGAATTTTGAGTAGTAGAGGCTTTCCGTGTTGTATTCGGTTGGAGTACCCCTTATATTCCGTTTTTAATCCAATTGCTTATTAAAAAAAAATTATATTTAAATTTTGTTATAATGTATTTAAGTGTATGGTTTATTACAAATTTTACATGTGAATTAGTAAAAGGGTTGGTAACCAATATTGGCAAGTTAAAAATTTATTTGATGACCATACATGTCATAAAACAACATAAAATACACAAGAAAGATTGAGTGGCTTTCCAATAAATTTTTACATATAATAAGACATGGTCCGGACATGAATCCAGTAGGACTAATTGTTGAATCTGTTGATAGAGGAGTGAGATTGAAATTGTCACCTGACCAGAAATATATACCCAAAAAAGAGAAATGGAATTGATTCAAGGTGGTGGAATGGACCAATTCGCTCATTTAAGAATTTATGCATAAGATTTACTAAAGTCAAACTCGAACATGTAATGTACAATACTCTGACTCTAGTGTCGGTATGTACATTGTTGTTGTTTGTGGTTTTTATTTACGCATATTTGCTAGTTTTAATGTATATATTGTTTATAATGCATATATTGACACCATTGGCTTTCACCTTCCCATTAAATATAAATCTCGGATAGTGTTTTAAAAGGATATTGTGGGAGCAAGCACAAAAGTTAGTTATTTTCCCGTCCATGAGAAGAATGAGAAGTTGCCTTAGCAAGATATGATAACAAATTTGACATGCTTTATCTTGGATCTTAAAGATCCCACAAATACATTATTAGAGTGTGATTTAAAGCATGTACAAGTTTTTAATATTTCACCTAAGTATAGAGATCTGATGTGGGGTACAAGTTTTTTATATTTCACCTAAGTGTACTAGAGATCTGACGTGGGGTACAAGTTTTTTATATTTCACCTAAGTGGCTAAACATATATCAATTATATTTGTTAGTTCTCAATTGATTTTAATGCCATGTCTCTCTTCCATATTTTTCGTTTGTTTGAATATTTAGGTATTTGCATCGTCTATGTATCGAAACACACAAATCTGATTTATATGGATTTTTGGACCCCTTCAATATCCAACATTCAGGACATCAAGTAAAGGAGATTCAAGTCTACATGCAAAGTTAGTTAAATGATATGAATATATCGATCTATAATTTGGAAAATTCATTTACTAAGCCACTGATTGGCCAGAGACTTAGTAAAAACATCTTCGAGAGGTATAGGGTTGAAACTCCTTGAGTAAGAGTTCTGACAGCGGCGACAACTCAATCTTACATTAACCGAACATTAACCTCAAGATTTTCAATGGGTGACAACAAGTCGTTGATTTGGATAATTGTCGAACATTTCGTGATAATCTTGACCTTAAAAATGAGGGTTGAGTTTTTATTTTAAACTCTTAATGAAGTTCAATACCGAGGGTACGTGTCTCGTGGAAAAGGACACAATATGAACTTCACCTATGTGAATTTCGAGATGGTGTCGTCTCAAAGTGAGATATGAAGTTTCTCTCATGAAAAATTCATGAAACTGTTTACGGTGATTTCCGGTAAACAACCGCTAGTCTTCCAAACTATAATAAATATGATTTGGTTACTCGCAGGATCGACTAGATTGATCCTAGGACACATAGTCAAAAAGATTGTTAACAATGGTCATTCGAACCATAGTCATGATTCGTCTTCGTTAATAAGAATTGTTTCGAATAAAACGAGTAATCCTGACAATCACTTGGTTATACGTAAGTATAATTTCAGTGAAAGGATAAGTAAAATAACATATGAAACAAAAGTATTATTAAAGCGTAAAGAATCTTAAAATGCAGGAATACTAAATACTTCAAAAGTAAATGACATGAAAGTAAAAATACAGAAATGTAAATGGCAAGAAGTAAATGAAATGCAATAATACTGTAAGATATTTGAAAACGAAAGAGAATACACATGTATTAAAATGGTGGTGTCATACGTACATTTTCTCAGCGAACTCTTTCTCTTAACACTTGATACTTGAGTAATATGTGAGTGATTTGTACAAAATGAACACACAGAATCCTAACATTAAGACTCCTATTTATACTAATTTCGACCTTAACGGCCCTACGCTAATCTAATGCCACGTTTCTCATAAGAACTCCAGGGACGCCATCTGTTATTTAGACAGTTACGAAACCGTCTTCGAATTTCAAATCTTCCCGCCTGAGTCCTTCTTCGACGCGTGGCAGTGTATTTAAAAACACTACGAAAACACGCTAAGTAGTAATACTTGAACATATTTCATAAATTTTGTCTAAGTCCTCGAAGACATACACTTCTACTTGCTTCAGTATTCATTATCTTCATAACGAACTTAGAAGTCTTCATTCTCGAAGCATGGCCATCAGGAGCCATTCTTTTATTTTTAAGGGATGGTCATCAGTAACCATCTTTCCTTCGAATTTTTACTTCTTCGAAGAACCAAATTTGTAAAACGAAATCTTCAGCTAACAAATTGCCCCCAATAAATGCCTGTTTCGAAAATCAAGAGAAATAGGCGTTTCTTGCCATCGTAAGATTTCGTCTCTTATTGATCTTTGAAAGTTCCAAGATTGCTGACTAACGTCATAATCATTGCTGACCCTGTTTCCAAAACGTCTTGTCATTTTCAAAGGTGTCTTCTCATAACTTACATTCCCACGTTTTTGACCTTACTTCTTGATCATTACTCCTACATACTAGGAGTAAAGCTAGTTTATTCGACCGCCGTTGGATTAAATCACTAGCCGCCACGTGTCCCTTGGTTGTTACCCAAAAAGATTTAAAAAGGGTTTCCGTTAAACCTTTAAATACTTGGTTTTGCACTTTTATACAACTTTTCATTCCTACTTCTTCATCCTCTTCAAAAGAAAAAAAAAACACTCTCAACCCTTTCAAAAAGCTTACTTTTCCAATCAAAACCTCTCCATGGCTTCATCTTCAAATGTTCTTCAACCTGTTCTGAAGCTCCAAACAACAACGCGGTCTGGGGAACAAGAACACATTCCAAACCCTAATACCGCAGAAGTGCACGCTATTTACGCTTCCCAGGTAATCATTCCCTTTGAACTTTCTGGAAAACCTCTTGCTTTTATGGGTCCGTTACCAGGTGAAAACAATTCATCTATGAACAGATTCTTCCCCGCTTATTACAAAACTAGACCCTTAGTTAGTAAGATTAAGATAGATGAAGATGGTCGTTCCCCCTTAGGAGAATCTGCTAATACTCAAGAAACTTCAACTGTGACCCCTTTGGCTTTGGCGAAAATTAGGTTAAACTATATGACCAACTTTGTAAAAGTGTTTAGGTCAATCCCTTTAGCCAAAGATCCTGATTTATACTATGCCTGGTTAGAAAAAGTAGAGAGAACTAAAGGATCTTTCTGGAAATCGTTAGGCATATATGATTTGATTCAACTGTCAAAAACAGGCTTAGAATATAACCAACCCATGTTAGTAGCAGGGGTTCACTTTTGGGATGCTTCTCACAACACTTTCCATCTCCCATGTGGGATGGTTACCCCCACTCTCTTTGATATAGCTGCTATTACAGGACTTCGACCAACCGGGGAAACCTTCGATCCCAATGAGATGGATACTGATACTATTGGTTTTAATGAATCAACAGTTACTTACACTGCATTCATCC